>NC_079545.1:18293077-18596107 GCF_015846415.1 Triplophysa dalaica
TTTAGAAGCAAAATGCTGAAGAAAAGCGAGGTTAACCTTTTGTCAGCCGAGGGAGTTTTTTTGGGAGGTTCTATGCGAATTTTGGGATCCCATTCACCAGGTGGAAGTACAATCACCTCATCCAGGAACTCATCGATGCCTGCAATCAGATCTTCCCGGTCCCTGGCTTTATACGCTACATCACTGAAGAGCTGCAGATATAATAGACATTTCTGTTAGGAAATGTTGGACCAGGTCAACTTGTCCAATTTTACCACAAGAATCGGACATTAAAGGGATAGTTCACCCCAAAAAAAGTAACCTTCTGTCTTCATTTACTTACCCTCTTGTCATTTCAAACCTGTATGGCTTTCTTTCTTCTGCAAAAAACAACAAAAATATTTTCAACTATGTTGGTAACCGAGCAACGGAGTTTCCCATTCACTTATGGACACAAAACCAGTTCAAGTCAATGGGTACTGATGTTCGGTTACCAACATTCTTTACTGTTCTGCAGAGAAAAAGTCATACACGTTTGAAATGACATAATGGTGAGAAAATGACGACATAAGTTTTATTTTTAGATGAACTATCCCTTTTAAGAATGTTAAGTACATACTAATGGGGTATACAGTATGCACACAGGACGATGACGTACTTCCGCTAAAATCTCAGCCAGCTGGGTCGCGGCTTCCGCTCTCATAGCACTAAGGGGATTTTTCACCAAGTTATAATGATGATTTTAGTTAGAAAACTTTCAAATTTCAGCAAACCGACACCACTACGGGTGCGTATTGTTACGTGGCTCTATAATCATGCCTCTAGTAAATGCAAAAGTAATATCATATTTCATATTTGTTGATGAACCTTTAAATGGATCGCCTGAAGTCCTTTTTGGTTGTCGACGTATGGCAAAGCGTTTGCATAATTAGCCTGGCTCAGATTTTTGCGGTAATACGTAATCCGTATGCATATACCCCATGAGATGAAATATATTCATTCTTACATCATCCACCATGAGCGTGGCAATGGCACGTCCAATCTCATTGTAAGACTTGCCTTTACCAGGAGGCCCAAGAAGCACAAACAAGAATCTGTTCAAAAACATATGATAGGGTCAACGCTTTCCTTTTTATACGTTCCATCGATAAAAGACGACATGGGGGTGTGCGAGAGAATTATTAGATTTGGGGTAAAATGTTCTGTGGATAAGACAATGGATATTTACTTTAAAGAAAACAAAATTGTTACCTGGTGGGTACCGGGACTTCGGTCAGACCGCCAAGAGTTGTGGCCTGAGCCAGGCGAACGAAAGCCACGAAGGGTTTGTCTAAGAAGTCCACTTCTCCCACCAGAACATTAGACGCCTCTGCATCTCTCGGGATTTTCTTCATGAATTTGTTCTTCAACTGCAAATAAATGAAAAATAACATGCAGTATAGTCATACATTTCATGGTTTGATAATACAATAGTCAATACAGTTATCACAGTTTACATGAATTGGCCCATTAACCTATAATCTTTACTGTGAATTTTTGTTCTTTTGACAATTTGGGACAACAACAACCTGAAAAGATCTGCTTGAAAAACAAAAGCCTCAGCTACTGCTACTGGCTTTTCAGATTACTTTATAAATTCAGACTATTTCTGTGTTTTTTAACCAAACAGTCTGCAGTTTTTATTTCTGCATAGACAAATCCCCTCTTTTTCTGGATTTAGATTAAGATAGCTTCTTCGCTCCAGTCCTGTCTACTCCTATTTTAAGGGGAATTGTAAACCAAGCATATGTCCCCTTGTGTTTGTGAAAGGATTTCATCTTAACAGTATGCTTGAGATAAAGCACAAGAATGGAGTTAAGAAGTTATCTTGCTTTATCTGCCAGACAGAGCTCAGGCCTAGGCCATAAAACAAATCTTTTTAGGCAGCAGCAACATCTCATTTATTTTGCCCAGCTCAATAAACAACCTGAAATGGGTTTGGAAGACGGGCATTGAGACATTGAGAAATTATTTTTCATTTTTATAACAAGACTCTTGGAAAGGACTTATTGATCGTGTGTGGTTCAAATATTTTTTTCAAGTAAGATTTGTCTTCATGAACAAAAGCAGAACACTGTCAATGATTGCTGTACAGTAACTGGAGTTTTGCCCGTACATTGTGTCCCCGTGAACAAAATGGAGACAGTGACACATTTTCCAGAGGGAGCAGCCTGCAGCTCTCTCTCTGTTATCTCTATGCACGTGAGGGCTTAGCACGAGGACCACACAGTGACACGGACACGTTTCCCCAATCACAGATCAATCCTGACCCAGACTACAGGCAACCACAAACACACTCACCTCAGAATAACACACACCAAATCAAATCAAATCCTTAGGGAAAAACCTTTACTACAACTACCATGGTTAATCCAAGTACAGTTTAGTGTATTGTGATGAGACCATAGTAAAATTGTGGTTCCTATGATTTTACTATGAATAAAAAAACATAGTTGCTATAGTTAAAGCATAGTTAATTTTTCATGCAAATGAAAGATATTTAGTGTAAATAACAGAGATATACTTAGAAAACAACATACTTAGAAACAAATGGGATAATGCGATGTACAGTTATCAGTTATTAGATATCATGATTCTCACCTGGTCTGTGCTTGGGGTGTCTGCAATGTCATTCATACTCCTGCTTTGTGCATGGCCTAAAAATACAGAAGCAGAATTAAACATATTTGCATGATATGTAAGTCGAAGACTGGAATATCATTGGATATATCTTCTAAATAGTGCTTTGTTTTCTGGTACAAATATCTTAACGCTTTTAAATCAAATTACATTTACTTGACAAGGAAAAATTATAAAATATATAAGTTAAGTTCACCCAACAATGAAAATTCTGTCATCATTTACTCAGCCTCTTGTTAATTCAATATGACTTTCTTTCAGAACACAAAAGAAGATATTTTGAAGAAAGTTGACCGAACAGCAACGGCACCCATTCACTTCTATTGTATGGAGACAAAACCACTGCAAGTGAATGGGTCCTTCAAAATATCTTCTTTTATGTTCTGCAAAGGAAAGAGAAAAATGTCAAACAGGTTTGAAATGAGAAGAGGGTTAGTAAATGATGACAAAATTTTTCCCTTTCAGTAGATATATGTTTAAAACAAGCAAATACCGCTTACAGATATTTTTGCTCATTTAAACATACTCTTGCTTGATTCTTTTTTATCTTTTTTATCTATTTTCTTTCGTCACTTGCGTGGGCCAGTAAATATAACTTGATTTAAGTGCTTTTATATATTTGTACAAGAAAACAAGACACAAATGCTTAATAAGAAATTCTTTAGTGAATATTTATGAATTATATTGCACTTCAGCTATTGCTGAGGCAGCATTAATTAAATTATTGAAAGACTATGACAACAACAGACTTTTTGGAAAATTGCAATGTTTACAAAACTCAGAGCAAAATGTATAATGTTCTAATCTCTCAGCAAAACCAAAGTCAGGGAATGGAAGTCAGGATCCAGAAGAACACTTACTATGAAAAGGATTGCAGAACACAGGCACACAGACTTACGTAGACGGCCATAGTTGGCTGCTTGTTTGCTACGAAGATCTTCCGTCGAGCGGATGAAGTTTGAGCCAGTGGCCGGTGTTTGCGCTGGACTCCGAGCTTTGAGAAACAAGCAACCATAAACATTTTAAATGATCTCTTAAGCAGGCAATGTTCCTCTTATAATCTAATACTACAGCAACCACTGAAACAGTTTAAAGTGATGGTTCATCCCCAAAAAAATAAACATTTTTTTTTTTGATGGAACATCCGAAGAGAACAAATCACTACAAGCAATTTCCTTACAGTACTGCAGGGAAGATCTTGCTCATTTATACATACAAAGTGAAGACGGAAAACTCACTGCCTCCAGAGCCGGATTTTCCCAGGTCTGCAAAGGAGCGATGGATGGGCCTCTTTGTCTGGTGTCTGTGTTTCCTCAGCAAGACGAAGCTGATTTTATCTCTCAGTTCAGGACCAATTAACCCTTCCTCTATCTGACGCTCAATGATGTCATCTATAGGGGACAAAAGTTGAATGCACATGTTTCAAAGAGATTCAAAGTATGATGACTAAATGTTTTTTGATCATGGCTAATAATGTGACCCTTAAGTCAATACAAAAGAACAAAATAACATTTCTGAAATAAGCTTCACTATATCACCCTTCAAAGGTTGGTTTACCCCAAATGAAAATTTTGTCATTATTTACTCACCTTAGTGTCAATTTGTAAAAAATGTGTTATTTGGGGTTTTGAGGTTACAACCGGAGTGAATGGGGTTAGATTTTATTTTTTATCTCGGTGTGTGTATTCATTCATCCATCCAGCTCTTTGTCTGTTGCCATAACAACCAGGATGCTTTAACAAGACACAGAGAACGTTTACAACTCATCAAATAATGTATAATAATTATATAACATTTTTCTACACCCCATCCAATTGCATGTCTTAAGGACACTTAAAATGCACAGCTTGAAAAAATTATATTTTGTCTTTTTGACGCTTGAGAGAATCCCCATTCACTCCCATTGTAACTAGACAACCCAATTTTCAATGCTTCGGTACTAAAGAAAGCCACAGAGGACTGAACAACACAAGCTTAAATAGTAAATAATTACAAAATGTTAATTTCCGTGGCATCTATCCCTTTGAGAACATTACGTGTAACTTCGATTTTTTGATAAGAGGACATCAGTAAGACTCAGGCTGCTCACAGAATATAGCTGAATCCCACCACTCACCAACTATCTGTGGAAGTGAGTAACCGTCCAGATCTAGCAGCACAGTTCCTGTTTGTATGCATGTACGTAGTTCAAACAGGCTGTGCAGAGAGAGCGTGGAAACGTGGGGTTTGCTCCATCTCTCACCTCCCTCCTCAACCTTCTCTTCAAATTTCACCCACCTAAAGATATGCACAACCACACAGGCTTGTTTTGCTATGTTAGTGAGGACATTTAATAGATTTCCATTGTTTTTACATCAGGCGATATTATACAGTATTTCTAATATCTTACTTTCGGACAAACCTGTTGACATCATTAATTGAAAAGATTTTTTAACAGACTTTTTAATACTGAGCACCTCTGAAAACTATACAGTAGATCTGTGGTTGTCTTTCAACCCGGCTTTGGGTCAAAAAGGAACGAACCCAACCGTCAGGTTAAATGCACCCAGAAAATGTTTAGATTTGACCCAACAACTGGTTAAAACAACCCACCGTATATTTATTTTTATACCAGATTGTCCCGTTTTGACCCATTCTTCATTAAATAGGACACCAACATAATATGATTGTAGTTCATTAAATACAGGTAACACACTTTTGCTTATGTCATAATGACAATAACAAAAGTGTGCATATTGTTGTGCTTATGCATTTCACACAGAAGGTCAAAATGAAATATAAATGTTACATTTTTTAACAAAATGTTGTTTACTTTTGTACGCTTAAAAATTTTGTTTATATGTTTATGGTTACCTCAATGTTCAACATATTATCTTTATCGTGATTCAAAACAATCCTTTGCAACAGATGACATATGTGATAACTGTCTGTTTTCCTACCTAGCCGATTCTTTCCACTCCAGCTCATCTCCCTCATGTTGAAGCGTGTCCATCTCAGTGAAGAGAGTGGGGGTGGGCATGGACTCCTCATCATCACCTAGTATGTATCGCAATCGCTCTGCTGCTGGGGACACTTTGAAATGAAGAGAAAGAAATTGAAAACCATTCTCAGTTTTACAGATTTATAAATAAAGTTGCATGCATCACATTGGAGAAACCACACTTAAAATAGAAACTGGCTTTGACATGGTTTTGTGATGGCTGTCTTGTACTCTTACATGTACAGTGTTAGCCATCTTTCATGAATTTTTTTAGATGTGACTCAGTACGAATTCACACTGTGCTCTGTGTTTTTGTGCATTAGGCATAGGGGCCTGAAGTAACCTCTCTTTCTGCTGCTGAGCATTTCTTGACCCTACACAGTACAGTACATCTTTATTTTCTATGGGATGACAATCGGGTTTATCTTTCATGAAATGCTCCCTAATTACTCCTAAAGAACTAAAAGCTTCCAGAAGGCCCATACTGCTGATGAAGTATCAGTATCAGTATATTCATCCAGTCTGTAGGCAGTTTGTGGCATAGACACGAAATTTGGAATCTAATAATTTGTGTCCTTGACACAAATTTCACAACTTTTTCGTGCGAGTCAGCACGACTTTCAAAACACAGACCTGATATCAAAAGAAGTGAATATTTTAAGAGTTGGCTAACCAACACCTTACCTCACCCCAAACCCTAAAATCACAGCCGCAAAGGCTAATTTAGCTAAAAACGTCAGTTTCCCCACGCCCCTAAACCTAACGTCACAGGGAACCATTCAAATCATGACAAAACATACGAATGAGATCGTAGGAAATAAGAAATCACATGAATGAGCCACCTTGTAAAATGTGTATGAATTCCCATCAGTTTGCTTGGATTTATATTATTTATACATATGAAAGATATCGCATATTAAAATACTTTGGATTAAAAGTCATGCTAACTGACAAATTTTTTTTGAACTGACTGACACAAGAAAAGGTTAAATTTGTGTCCTTGACATTAATTTCACTTGTATTTTACTGCTTCTGTAATTGTAATGTAGTTATATGAAACATGAGCAATTGATAGAACGGTGCAATAAATTACAGTTTAAAGGTGCTGTGTGTCACTTTTAGGAGGATCTACTGACAGAAATACAATATAATAAACATACCTGTCAGAGGTGTTTAAAGACCTTATAATGAAGCATTATGTTTTTGGATCTATCTACATACACTGTTCTGTTCTTTTCAGTTTTTTCATTTACATTTTTTATTTAGTATGCGATGTTTGATGCTTGTGTTATTTTTGTTACTTTACTAAAGTTTCAATTATAACCAGAAGTTTGAGTGGTGTTTAATTTCATTTACATTTACATTTTTGCATTTGGCAGACGTTTTTATCCAAAAAGACTAACATTTCATTATCCTATACATTTATTTATAGGTATGTGCAATCCCCTGGGATCCAACCCACAACCTTGCGTTGTCAACGCAATGCTCTTACCACTGAGCTACAGGAAAGCTTCATGTATCTTCATGTAGAATGTAGAGTTACAGATGGTGTGTCTGTTTTCACAACACTGAGATGAACTGTAATTACACAGAGCTCTGAGTAAGGCCAGGAAAAGATCAATAGCATTGACTTCCATGTCCACAAGAACAGAGGTTTTACCCCATTTTATTAGCCCTTGTCAGAAAATGAATGATGAAAAATGGGAGATTTGTTGTATTTACAGATAGGGATGGAACTTTTGAATCACAGCCCCTAAAGAAAATAAACTTGAATGGTTGTTTTTTTACACATTAGACTATTGTTCACGTGACTGCCAAGCATAACATTTTTGGTGCAAATTTAACATTTATGTGGAAAGTTAAAGTGTCACATCTAAATGCATGTTTATTCTATACTGTAACTCTATAGAAATGTTATTCTCCTTGTGTTGTTTACTCTCATTCAAGTGTTTGGCTATCATCATTCCATAAATCCATATATACATAAACATCAATTCAAAGACATGTGATACTTGTATAAGCTTTTTAACAATTGGGTCGTTAAACAGCACATTATCTGAAAATAATCTGTTTTTGTCCTATTTCAAGATTTTACTCTTGACAAATTGTTTTCTCTTTTCTAAACAAGAAAATATTTCCTGGAAAAATCGCCTTTTACTTTTGATGTTTTTTAGATAAGACAGACAAAATTACTGACTAAGATCATTATTTTTTGCAGCGTCATTAAAGACACTTAACAACCATGCCACTCACAGCAAGTATTGAGTTGATCTGATTAGACACTCACTGTTTCTGTTTATATCTGGTGGCAGGCTGAGTTCTGGTTGATCCAGGCCTCCCGCCTCGAGATCATAGCGGTCTCTCTCATCACAATCATTGTGTTCGTGATGGTCATGACGGAGTCCTCGCTCAACATCTGCATCACGGCTTGACATGGACGAACGTCTCCGTCTGCGTTTGCGACGGTAACCGCTGGGCACCGGCACACCAATGTAGACAGACTGAGGATCTGAGAGAGCAGGAAAACAGAATCTTTTGATAAGCAAGCCTCTACAATATTTTTGGTCACCTAAAATATCAACAACATTTTACAATTGTAAAAAAATCGAAATATTGTTTTGGACTTTTAAAAAGTGATTACATGTTTATTAAAAATTGCTCTGCTCATTCAAGCAAATACGATCAAGACCAGTTGATGCAGCAGAACATATTGTTCCTCCTGCTTTATTTGGCACTGCAGGTTCAATATATATATATATATATATAAAATAATTCAATATCAGCTCTATAATATTAAACCTCAAATAAAACCTTCCAGTGGTGCCCACAGTTAAAAACTTAAAAAAGTGAAAACTTGTCTAGCTCTGAGCAAAACTTTTAAGTGGATTCTCAGCCATTAATTTAACTAAAAACACATTGACTGTTCAAAGATTTTATTTTTCCAGCATTATATGAATCAATTGAGATATATAATATGTCACATGTATTTTTTTAATTATTATGAAAGGGATGAGAAATAATCTTTGAAAGTGTCTGCAAGTGTGAAATTATAAACAATAACATGTAAGAGAGAATCTTACTATCTTCTGCAAGAAAGAATAAAAATAAGAGATAGTTCAACCAAAAATGAGAACTCTTTCATCATTTAATCATCCTCATGTTGTTCCTAACCTGTTTGACTTTCTTACTTCGGTAGAACACCAAAGAAGATATTTTGATGAATGCTGGTAACCAAATAACATTGGTCCCCATTGACTCCCGTTGTCTGGATACAAAACCATTGAGACATTTCACAAAATACCTTCTTTAGTGTCCCACAGAAGAAAGAATAATACACAGTTTTTGAGGATGAAAATAACATTTAAATTTTTTTCTATTATTTATTTAATGTTGTCTTATATTCATGTTAAGCCAATCAAGCTTTGCATTGTTTTTTTTATAAAGCATCACATTAGTTCAGGTAGGTTAATTTAACAGCTGACATCCACATGATCATGCCATCTAGATACAGTTTGGAGATGCATGAGTCATTTTGTATCATACTGTACATTTTCTAATAGGAATAGTGTGTAGTTCACTTAATGTATTATTATTTAATTATTATTTAAAGTTTATTCAGAAGAAAAATAAAATCTGGTTAATTGTGAAAGCAATTTTTAGATGCTGTTGCAGTTATATTACCTTCACTAATTGAAACATATGTGCTTTACACTTACTTAACAATCTTTAATTGTCCATCTCATTATGATAGCCATTAACAGGAAGTGTTTGACTTTATTGCCTATTACATTGAGGAAGGATAATTAAGTGATAAAATTGAAAGGGGTAAAATGGGTTAAACTGAGGACACTGTACAATTTTGGATGTGAGTATATTTAAAGTACACATAGGAATGAAAATAGAAAAAAAATATTATCTCTAAAACTGTCAATGAACATTATCTTATTGGAAGTTAAATAATGTTTACGTCAAAAGAAGTATGTAACCAATTTTTCAAAACCAACCTGGAATAGATTATTGTTATTGTTTTTCACTTTAAATTTGTCTGTAGAATATAATATTTTCCTCCATCTATCTCTTCTCATTGTGTTCACTCTAATGAGATCTCAAAATGAGATCAGGTTTCACTCTTAGTTCGAGGATAAACAAATAAATTGAAAACAACGCTTAGAGCAATTTCAAACAAATTACACATCCATTTCTGTTCCTGAACGGTGTTACTTCCCTGCGCAAAGTAACACGATTTACATATTGTGCATGTGTGTTCTTTTGTGTTTTGTGTTTCCTACCCTCGTCCTCTTCATAACGGTAACGACTGTTGCCGCCACCTCGATCATGGTCCATCCTAAAAAAATGTATAAGAGGCTGTGTTAACATAGACAGAGATAACAAAGAAAACATTGCATACCTGAAACTACTAATGTCATTCTCTAAAAATAATCACATTTGTATATGTTCCCTTTTTATATGACTTTTGTGATCATGCACAGCAGGAGGTCGGGGCATGGCTGCGGGCAGTGGCATACACTGAGCATTGAGCTGCCTGCTGAATCGCTGCCAATCACTGATCAATAGTGAAATAATTAACAGAACAATTGGCCGACGGAAAGATGCATAATTAACCAGAGGAAAGCTCATGCGATCTAATAATAAAACTCAGTCTCTTTCTTTCAATATTAAGCCATCAAAAATTGCAGACTGGATATCATTTTGCTATCATCATAAGATCATTTTAGCAATAATTTTGTTTTATTACATTATTATGCATTGAAACACTGTTTTTTTAAATGATACAAGAAAACATAAGACAAGATCAATCTCTCTGGAAATTATACAAAGATGTTTATTGGGCTTCTCAAAGTAAGAAATAAAGATAAATGAATCTATTATGTATTAAATGTCCTATTACTCTTAATGTTCCAGAGTGTATTACAGCTCTGTATATTCGGCTCAGGTGAGAAATTAAATGTCACCTTTTATTAAAAAAAAGCCACGCTTCTGCATTTGATAAGCTCGGTTGGACACCAAACGGGATGATTAGTTGTCACATTGGTGTCCTTCACACCCAATGGTCAGCAGAGAGAGAGTGAACAATAGTGAAAGGGAAATGATGTCGGCCACCCTCATTCATAGATCCAATCGATGGATCCCTTTAGCCATTTGTGCTTAGCCCACTTTTAACACTGGGAGTGTTGACTTTTCACACTGCATGGATCTCTCTCATTGTGAATGTCTCTTTATCTCTGCCAACCTTCCTGCTTCAAGCACTCTCATTCACTTGCATCAGACATACATGCTCCTAAATTTCCCTTTTAACTGCACTTTAGTTCGGCACTCCACCAGAAAAATATTTTCATGTAGAATGTATATAGCACCGCCAACTAATTCAAAATGAACATATTAGTAACTATTTCTAACAAGAGATGAAGCTATTAAAACAAACGTTAATCTAGATTGTACAGTGTCAGATAGTGATTAAAAAGCATGAAATAGGTCTTGCTCGCATAGCCCTTTAAACAGGATGACAAATGATATCCATTGACAAGAAACATTAATATATTCATTAAGGTAAATGAAAAGGTTTTAATCTTATTAGATCATTGATAAATGATAGACAGTAAAATGTCATGAAACAGCTCATGAACTAATGACTTATTTTTTTCTATACAAGAATTTTCCTTTTCAGCATACCACTGGATACACTTAAATCATAATTTCTACCAAATAAATGTATCATAAAAATGATTTGCCATGACATATACTTTGGATATAGACAATTATCCTCAAACAATATCTTTAGTTTTTGTCATGTACATCTTATTGAAACATTTGCAATATTACCACAATACCATTATATATTCTACATATTTCATAACTTCATGTATTTTCTACTTCTGTCACCTGCTTTGCAACAATACGGAGTGTTAAAGAAAAAAGTCCCAGTTTATCCCAGTTTCATGCTTAATTTCAATTTTCTTCTGCTGTCTGTCTTTTCAAAACTCTATAAGCTTTTTGCTTTTATCCACAAAAAGATCCACTGAACCCATGACATCCTGCAAAATGATACTTCAGCACATAAGTCATTATGCTTTATACACTTTAAAACACACAAATTGACTTAAAGCACCAACAATGATTTATATTGTAACTTCACTAAAAAGCCAAACGACCTGAACACAGATTAAGAAAAACGTCAGTTACAAAGCCACATACCCATGCTGACCGGGCGACCCCATATTCCTTTAGCTCAAAGCCACAGTGAATTAAGTTCCACGCTGTTTTTAAACCAGTGTTATTTGCATGTCTTAAAATAAACGTCTTACCTGATGTCAGTTGCAATGCACTGATGAGAGTTGAGAAGAGATTTGCTAACCAAAAGTATTCATCAATACAGGAAATGACAGAGGATCACAGCTCAATTGGGCATGGGACAAAAACTGAACATGTTAAAGAATGAACATGCTACTCTCCAAATCACTGACACCCCTCTCTCGATCACAAACACATATGAGTCAATTATGTGACGGTGACAGGGTCAATATGGAAATATCTGGGACTCAGGCAAATGGACCATTGAGATCAGAGTTATGGGCATTAATGACTCCCTGTGCCCTCGTATGTCCATGTTTGTTTATTTTACTAGATGACTCACTATATATCTCAATAAATCCCGTCTATGGAAAGGAATGTTTTTTATGTTATCATCAAAGTTTGTCCTATATTTCGCTATTCAAAACACTATAGATTTTTATATTAAACAATAAAATGTCTAAATATTCGCTTTTCTCTCTGTTTGATTCTAAAACCGAAGAAACACAATTGTTTGGTTATTTTTTACAAACACAAATGACAGAATATTGTCAGGATATGTGCTTCGACATTATTGACTTCTGAGAAAAATCTAATTCAAAGCAGCACAGAGACCGCAGTTCCTCGCACACTACGAAGCATCAAAAGCAAACAAAATCAATACCAAATAGAGACCGACTCGAGACAACCAGATTCAGCAACTCAATGGTTTATGATATCATGCTTTGGGCTTTACAGTTGGCATTAATCTGTGATTCAGGCTGACCTGAACTGATCTTGTGGTATTAAAGAGTAAGAAGACCTTTATTTAGATCACTTTAATTGACACGATTCAACAAAAATGACACAGAATGCAATCTCTGGCCTATGAGAAGGTCTCTTGATGGGAAACCTAGCATAACTTGGAGACCACATTCTTTTTAAATTAAAATAACACTCACCAAGACAAGACTAAAAAATCATCATTCACCAAACGGGATAACCGACACGTTCATTGGAAACCCATTTTACAGCTGACAATCAAAAGACAGCTCTCAAGCCTCCGCGGAAACTGAATATTTCCTGCAAAAATGACATGTGGATGAAAATAAAAACCTATTTTCATTGTGTGGCACACAGAAGCCTCATGACAGAATCCATTCCAGATTTTGCATTGCATTTGTGTTGGTAATCAGGGACACTCAATGATATTCATTGGTGAGATTGGATTCATTCTGCGGTCCAGGAGCATGGACATCCCAGGTCGTTTCGTTCGTGAAAACACCATATGGGTTTTTTTGTCAGGAGATGATGAGAGATGACTCTGCATATTACCTTAGGGATGATGGCAAGGCGAGGTAGAGTGCATACCTATTACACTTCAAGTAAACCTTAGAGAAGGGCATGCCAGCAAACTAATGTCTGAAGTACGAGAAGTAAACCCAACACAGCACAGGATGCAAAATATATATTGAAATGTCGCTTAGAAAACTATTTATATAGTTCAGGGCAAACTGGTTGAAATCTTTCGAGTTGCATTTGGTTTTAAATACGGGTTGTGAATAACACAGTACAGTTGTACAGGTGATGGAAAGAACAGAAATGAAATGAGCTACTGCAGGGCACAGGTGCTGGAAAACCAGCTCTGTCATTTTATGCCCATTTGCAGCCAGTTACAGTTCACATTGTACCCCCCTTATTTCATTTGGTTCATTTGTAAGCCTTATATTGAGCAATTTCCCCCTTTTCCTTTTGTTCATACTTAAATGCTCCCTTGTACTTACAACTGTTGCCATGGAAAAGATATTGCAGCAGAAATCCTGACAATATTAAGACTAATATGATTTGGTCACAGGCTGCAATCTAACAGTAGAGTAATGGATTCATGACACAACACACTATAAAGGGCCTTTCACACTACAACGGAAATTACAACAAATACAAATTTCAGCAGAATTATAGACAATTTTGAACAATCTGCACCGGTTAAAATGCATTAGAACAATATACACAAACAGAACAATTAGATCTGAAGCTAAATTTTGAGCAAACATCTTTAGGATTTAATTATAAATGTGAAATAAAAAAGAAACCTAGCTAAATTGTCTGCATTAGTGTTAACACTACCGGATGATAACAACAATGTTGTGCTCATTCTAAGCTTTCATGCTGTAGTGTATCAGACATGAAGGCAGATGACATGCTGTTGCTTTACCCCAGAAATCAACACAATTTTTACAAAGTTACACATCATGTGTTAAATAAATAACACAAAACATTTGAACAATTTCCATTTTAGGAGTGCACGAAAACCCAAACCACATTTAGGAATACAATCATTTTTTGGCAGTTGTATCGTTCATCGGCTCTTGTGATTCTGATTCTGACCGTTCCTCTGTATTTTTTTCATAAGCTGTGGTCTGGTCTCCACTATTCTCTTACATTTATAACAATTTTTAAAACTTAATCTTATTACCTTATACATGTAGACAGCAGTCAAGCTAACATGTATTCAGTGTGTAAGTTTTCTATTCGCTTGTCTGTGTACTATTAAATGTGACCCTTGACCACAGAACAAATCATAAGTGTAATTTTTTTGAAACTGAGACTCATACATCATCAAATGCTGAATAAATAAGCTTTACATTGATGCATGATTTGCTAGGAAAGGACAATGTCCTTTGGCTTAGTTCTGTAAGGACATTGTGGATAGTGGATGAACCTAAAAGCAGAAATTCTTAGCTTTACATATATATCAAACTTCAGTGCTAATTCTCAAAGAGCGGGCAGCAGCGAGTGACGTTTGTAGGTGTGTTTCCATTCATTTTTTGTTCCCGAGATTTTTCTGCATCTTACACAAAATAAGTTTGGATATATTTACGATAGAAAATGTACAAAAACTTCATGGGACGGAGCTTTGTTTTAATGATTTTTGGCACAAAAGAAAAATCAATCATTTTGACCCGTACAATATTGTTGTATGTGCTACAAATATACCGCATAACTGTTTTTTTGGTTCAGGGTCACATAAAACATTTATTAATGACAGTTAATGATGATTAGATCGGAGATAAGTTCTGAATCTATTTACTATTTAGAAGTGTTAAAAAATATAGAAATGTTGGGTTGGATTACTGCATCTTTGTTTGTGACTGGTGCAATAAACTCACTTTCCAGTAAAACAAAATTACTTTTAATTTGCTCATATTTCTTATCTACCGGTTCAGATTCTTCTGGCCCTGGGCCAAGTTCACCCATCAGTTGTACATTGGAATGTTACATTGGAAGAAGACCCTATCAAAAACACCTGCAGAATCCATTTGTATTACAACCCCTCCTCAACTGTTTGTAACTCTATGGTGTCACCAGGTCAGAGACAGCAACAAAGCGAGTAAATATCTCCTTAAACTCATTTCCCTGTGTATAGAATTACATCTATAAAATTTAAGGTGCTTTTTTCGAAAATGCCAGTCTCTGATAAACACCGATGTATGTTCAGCCTGAGACAAACGCACATCTCTTCAGAGAGATGAGCTGGGTTCATTACACAGATAAGAAACACAGCTCCCCCCAACCCCTTCATCAGACACCATAAACCAGGCCTTTTAACACAGAGTTAAGCATTCTCAGTAGCATCATGATAATTCATCTTTAAATGTCGATGCGGAGGTCTCTGCACCGTCAAGAAGACTAATTCCATAACATGAAATGTTCGTTTGAACCACACAAAAACATGCAGCATCAAACCTGATGTTTGTGCTCTTGCTGGCTAAAAACATTCTTCTGTGATATATTGAATTATTAAAGAGACAGATTATCCAAAAAATTATCTATAGTTTTTTTTTTATTTCTGTGGAACAGAAGACAATTAATTTTAGAATTTAATAGTATATTCCGAAATCTCCTTTTGTGCTCAAAAGCGATTTTTTATAAATAATTTTGATGAATTAAGATTCTCAGCCTCTTCTTAAGATCATGAAAGCTTGGATTTCTTTTTTATAACTCGCCTCACGTCTCAACCCCCAGCTTTTCTGGATCCCAAAGGCACTGAACATCTACTTGAGTACTGATTATTCTTCTGCCGTGCATCCCTCTATCTGCTCCTCTCGTCCTCTTCTGCTGTACTTATTCATCAGATGGAGGGAATCGAGAACTCGTCCTTGAGTCCTAAATCGACAATTGTTAATTACTGTTATTAAGTCTACCATTATATCATAATTATACCACTGTGGATGCATTTCGTTGCCGCTCTCGGTGCACAAGTGTTATTTTCCATGCCGCAGTTCATTTCCTCCCATTGAGGCACCCCTTATAATTATTCCACATGCTGACTCTTGATCACCGTGAAAGGGACAATAGAGTGAGCATTGAGGAAATCATAGGACAGCTAAGATCTCATTGTACGGGAATTTATATGATTGGATGGATGAGATGATGGACAGAAAACAACATTAAAGGGGTGATTTAACGTCGTTTCATGCATTCTGACATCTTCACAATGACCACGTTTACATGGACATCAGTTATCAAATGAGTAGTTCTGAGTAAGCTCATATTACAATAAAGGTGTTCACATGAGTTGCTTTAAGAATTTACCTTCATGTTCCAGTTTTACATGTTAGACTACATAGTTCAATTAATGGCGTACGTCATTACGTCCCTAAGCGACGGCGTTCCCTCCCTAATTTCATGTATCAACAAACAGTTTTTGCCGTTTCATTTATATTTTTAGAATTGTTGGCATCTTTCTTGTTTCCCGTTCGGACAAAAAATTAGCTTTCTTGCTTGAAGCCATGTTGTTTGCCGTGAAACAAAACTCCTGTCCATTGCCGTGAATGTGTGTAACCTGTCGCAAAGTGCCATGAAAATTCCAACACGTCAGTAATAATGCGATTAAGGTGTGTACATGTCTATACCCCATTTCGGTAATGCGACTAAAATAGGAGTACTCTACCCGTCTTAATTCGATTACTGTTTACTAAAATTATGAGTTTAGACGGATTAACTAATCAAAAAGCTCTGTTTACATGGTCTATTCTTAATCAGAATATTGTTTTAATCGTATTAATATCGGATTATTGTTGTCCATGTAAAAACGGTCGTCACTGATAAACGTGCTGGCTTCTCATGGTTATCATGTTTAACTTGTCAAAAAAAGAGTTGGACGTATTACGTAGAATTTTTGTGCTCGATACACTCCCCCAAGATTCTCCCACGGCAAGGCGAAGGAAATAGCCCGCCCATGCGTCAACCGACGAGCAATAGGAACAGCTGCTTTCCATCAAGATTGGCTGTGCTGTGGGCCTGCAGCTGCAGCTAGTTAAGCTAGTTAAGCTTGGCAATTAGTGCTTACGTGCATTATGTAAACAACATGAACTCATATTGAATAACTGTGATGATGTAGGTTGTGCTCGTTATTTAGTCCCCCCCTGGCACACACCCAGGAGGTCATATTTTTCCAGAAATAATCGTACAGCTGTATCCATCTTTAATAAATGTGATTTAAAAAAAATTTACGCTCTTCGAAGATACAAAGTATGCAATACTACTCTATAGGTACTCAAGATTAATAAATAAGACCAGCTAAAATTAAACGTTGCCATTTCTATTTTTCACTTTTATTCACTCATTGGTACAGCTTGAAAGTGTGAATAGTTTATCTATCTTAGACTTATCTATCTATTTATACAGCTGAAAATTTTGAGAGTTTTCTGTGTTTTATTTGGCTTAAATAACTAAAGAGGCTCATTAAAAAATTTATTTCAAGCAAAATTTTATTGACAGTCACAATTAAAGTTTCTACAAAATTCTCTCGAGGAACGTCATCAATTTAAACATGAGGTATTTCAAAAAGACTCAGAAATACAAGACAACTTTTACAAATTGATGGCGAGTATGACACCACCAACCTAAACATGACTAACATTTTCCATCAAACATCAACACATTAGAATAGATTGTTACTAAACATTATATATGAGCATTACACTCACAGATAAATTCAGCTTAAAGTGTCAATCACAAGGCCCGATAGAAAATTGTACAAAAAAACTACAAATTACCTGCAAATCAACGTGGCTATTCCAGAACAGCCTGAGGTACTGAGGAAAAAGCTTCCGTTGTACTTAAGGCAACATTTAAATAAATAATAATTTAGTTCAGCCCTCCTGACTCTGCAGAGGATAAGCATGTTTGGACCGAAGGTCTTTGTACCGTTACAAAATAATTCTTGCATTCCACTAACTGAAAAAACTTGCACACATTTTTAAAAGAAAAATAATATTCATAATATTTATAATATTCTCATACCCTGTATGGGGGTTTATGACAGTAGTGTAGGAAACAGAAATAAAAAGGTGCAAGTAAACGTTTAAGAAACGTGATGAAAGCACAGCTTCATCTGCTGATCACAACACTAATCGCAACTAATATTACAACAGTAAATATCCCTGAATTAAAAAGGCATGAATTACCCATTAAAGCCATAAATTATTAAAATAAACATAACTGATTCCCAAATATTCATTTAATTCTTTCTATATTCCCTTTCCATTATAAAAGACAGTAGACAATTAGATGCGTTAAAATGATGTATAAAAGTTAGTATGTAAACAATATAATACACGAAACAAGCTTGTGTACTTTTGTCAAGGTTGCCTAATTTCAAGGACTTATTTTTATACAAACCTTTTCATGCTACATCATCCTAAAAAATAGTGTTAGGGTTAGGGAATAGATTCATGATAGTGTTATCGATCTAACAAGTAGTGCAACTAACTATTTCTTTCTTAACACACAGTGTGAACAGGAAAAGTCTAATTAACAAATTTAATAAAAAACATATGTTTAGATATGAGCTTGAAATCAGTGGTTCTTAAGCGTGATTGTCTACTTCATCCATTCCCATACGCAAATCCGCTCCTTGGTTTGCCAGCCGAGAATGTGCGAGAAGAATTTTAGAATGGTCTTGTTCCAAGTTGAAAGGGAATGGGTCCGGAGCCCAGGTGTCAGGTTCTGCTACAGGTAAAGGTAGATAACCACCATCCCGAGGTAGACACATACACCAACCAGCCCCTGTGAGGTCTAGATTTCTGTAGTTAAAGCCGGCACGTTTCAGGATGTTAAAGTCCACCATGTCTACAGACTCGCTCATTTCCACCAGAAGGTTCCAGAAGACACAGCTCAAAACAATTCCCAGAAGCTGAAGAGAGACGAGGTGACGTCAAAATTGAGACATAGTAGAAATGCATTTGTGGATGGTTAACTTCAGTGAAATGCGGCCGGCCGGAATGGGATATGAAAATGGGAATACTACATTTAAACTTAAAGGCCAGTTCATGTCATCATCCAGGTGGATGCTGCACTGCACATTGTTGGTGGTTGAGGAGAGACCCCCCTCATATGATTGTAAAGCACTTTGGGTGTACAGCAGTACACAATGAAGCGCTATATAAATGCCTCATTCATTCATTCATTCCAAACTTGTATGACTTTCATCTGCTGTTAAGACATTTCTCAGAATATTTTTCACAAATGTCTTATTTAAGAAAATGTAAATGGCACAATAGAAAGAAATATCGTTGGTATCACTCTAAAACCTCAAAAGTCCAAATTTGCTGTTTTTCATGCTTTATAAATGATTGACTACTGTGTTGTAAATATATATTATATTTATATAAAAGGGTGACTAATAATAATAATTTTCGACAAAACTAAATATGCAGATACAAGGTTTCAGAAGGACAGCAGCGATATCCACACTGTAAAACTTTGCGGTCATTTAACTAATAACACAGGTATGCAACCATTGCTAAAATATTTGCATAGCATTATAAATATGCAGTTCAGAGGTCATTATGATGTCCAAAAGATTTGACCAATCAGAATCAAGTATCCCAGAAAGCCGGGTAGCAAAATTATTTATATATGATATCGTATTTGATCACATTTTAGTAAGTGAACTCGTTGCAGTCATTAGAGGATTAATACAGCTGTAACCGAGTGATTTAGCCACATAGCCATGATGTGATTGTGTACATGCCCAGCCCACCCACAAAGTAGTGGACCATCCGAGTCAGAAAGAGATAGATAAGCTGGCCAGTTATTTCAGGCAAAAGTTTTTAACCTTAGAAAGATTAGCCTCCAACTTCTCCAATGATCATGCATCTCTCTTTGGGCATCTGCATATGGTCACTGCAGAAGCCCATTTTCTATAATTTATTGTTTGGCAGAAAAGCTCGAATGAGAGAAGAGTCAAACAGAATAGGGAGCTGGCAATCAAAATGGAAATGTGGCACATCAGGGGAGCAAGAAAGTGCAGAAGGGAAAATAAGAGATGGGGATAAATGAATTTCTGGGCAAGAGGCGATAAACAGAATCCAAAAGATATGATGAAAGGAAAGAAGATCACTCTACCTGTGGTAGCCCCACGGCGCAGCAAATTCCAATTGTAGCTCCGATGTTGTCACCCATCCACAAATTGACAGCATGGATACAGCCACGGACGTGGATTATGCCATCCAAAGTTTGACGCTGCAACACCGAAGGAAATTTTCTTATTATGTGACTGAAGAGCACTGATTCTATTGAGGAAGCAAGGTTGCAACATCATAAGTAAAGTTCCTCGTAATGGCATGATGGAAGCTGTGCTTATAATGGCCCTGATGTGATCCGGTTGGTTTTTATCTAGCGAATAAACAAGTGAATGAAGGCACCATTACAGATGATTGCGCTGGAAATGGCTATTGGGGTTTATTGTTTTCATGTGAAAGCTCCTCTAAGGATAAAAAAGTCCAGCAAATGAGGCTCCAAACGTGATAGTTCTCAAAAGTACTAGAGGGAGTATTCTGTAAAATAAAAGGAGCCAATCAAAGTCAGATAGTGATGACTGGTTATAGGAAATCGCCACCTAAGCGAGTTTTTCTTTTTTGGATGTGTATTTGAAAATAAACACCCTGGATCTAATGTTTCTGTACGAAAAAGGGCAACCAAACGCTTGTTTTGAAATGCTTGTCTGAAATTCCCCTCACCTGCTGGTTGAGAGTTTTGTAGCCGCAGAGTGTGTTCACAACCTCCCCGACCTGATGAAAAATAGACACACGGTTAACTTGTAAATAACATTTGAAAGATATCACTTTTTATTTGCTATTTGTGCAGAAGAGTTTTGGATAATGCTAAAACTTGCGTTCTTGTGACCATTTAGCTGATTCCTATATGACAGAATTATACACGGTATTTCCCGGCACACTCTCACAACCATACTAATGCAACCTTTAAACAAGAGGCCCATTTCAGTGATGGAATCTGTAATAGGCCTGATGAGCAGGGAGCTCCACTAATCGGATTACAAACAGACTGTAAACATGCCTCCTTCCATAAGCCCAGTCCAATTCCTCTCATACATTTATCATCGTGTGTCATTTAACCTCTATTTTCTGCACTTTCTCTATACATATAAACAAAGCATCTGTAAGAGCTAGCAAAAGTCATATTATTGATGATGCTACATACAGTGACCTGAATGCAGTGACCAGTGGGAATCTGGTAGAGAATGTACAAGGTTAAGAAAAACCTAATTTATATAGGATTGGCCCAGTGTGTAATTTTATATAGGATCTATTGACAGAAATGCAATATAACATACATAACTATGTGTTCAGAGGTGTTTAAAGACCTTACATAATGAAGCGTTATGTTCTATCACCTCAGAATGATCTATTTCTATCTACATACACTGCAGGTCCCCTTACATGGAATGAGCCATGTTGTTTCTACAGTAGCCCTAAACGAAAAACTGCAGAGCACATTTTTTTATATAAAAATACGTTATCTCCATGGGCAAAGAAGCATATAGGTGACAACATCTTAGTTCTGCCACCTTAGTGCTTCGAAAGGTAGACTTGGAGTGAACCGTTGGTTGCAATTCGCAACCTCACCAGATACACCTAGATTTCATACACTTGACCTTGAAGACATTGGTTCTCAACCTTTTGTGGTCGCGTCACCTGTAAACCCATTTTTAGAACTGGCGCTCCCCCCATACTGTACATTGAGGATAGATAAGATAATGAATAAAATATGTTAGATATATAAACTATACAGTATATAAAGAAGCCAAAAATACCTGTATATGACAGATTGATTTTAAGAGATCAGATTATAAATGTAACAACCCTGCTGATAAAAACAAAAGAAACCATCGTAGAAGTGAACGGTTTCCATTGAAATGTGAACCATTAGCTTTTTGAATTAAAACCATTACAAAATTGTAGTGTTTTGGGCATTATTCCAAAAGGATTAAACTGCCAGATCACAAGAACGGTGTGCGCTTCACGAGCGAGAGTTTATTCGCAGTATTGTACAGACGAAGTGTGATGTCATTTGCCTGTCGAAAATAGCGTTTTACATCTTTAATAACTGTCGACGGCTTTGAACAGCCGTCTAAGTTCAGAAATACATTAAAAGGCACTTTATTTACAAGCCACTCCCTTCACGCACACTCTGAACTCATCGGGAGAGAGAGACTTGCGCTTATTCTAAAATTACAGTTTGAAAGATAATCTTCCTGAGTGGACGTTTGCCTTCTTCGTAGATATTAAGCTTTTGTGCGCACCCTAAAATTCCACTGTACAGGACCGACAATGAGTTTGCGCGGCTCCTCACGCGTGCAGTTTCAGACGGTACATTGACCTCCGTCAATTTGCAATCACGTTCCTCAGTGCATTCGCGATCAAGAATTTTTGGGAACCGTCATGCCCCACCTGCAGTACCTCTGCTCCCCCCTGGTTAAAAACCACTGCTTTAAGTGGAATGTGTGTATTCTAAACTCCGAAATCTGACACACACACACAGAGTCATTGTCTGATACTAAATCGAAGATATGAGTAATTTATTACAACATTAGCAGCATCAATCGGCACCATATAGGATGAGGATGGACATAGACATGTTTATTTTGTTGATGATTATTAATTCTTAGGCCGGTGCTCTCTCACAGCATAGTGAGCTGTCATTCCATAAAGAGAAGGTTGCATTAGTGTCCAATCAACATCATTAACTCAGAGCGAGAGAGAGAGAGAGAGAGAGAGAGAGAGAGAGGGGCACTCAGTATAGGAGATTCTATGGAGCGTAGGGCAGGCAAATTAAATCCTGAGAGTCCCTATGATGATGTACTCCTCACCGACTCAAATCACTACTCATGGAGAACAGCATTTCCTACAAATCACCGTACAACCCATCAGGAAAAGCTGCAAAATCAACTCTGGCATTCAGAGACCCGTTGCTTGCTGTATAAATGCATACTCTTTGGGGCAAAGATTACTGGCTTAAATAATGAAAAACAGCCTTGTCATCAGACTCCCGTGTGCTGAGGTGAAATCGGCATTGATGAACGTACCACGACCGGAAGAGGCAAATCTGCAATAGGCCTCACCTTGTGACGGACGCAGCAGGTGTAAGGAACGCCGCAGGCCAAAGCACTCGTGCCATTGCAGAAGTGGTACTGGTTCACTTCCCAGTCCTTGTACTCATCTCCGCCACAACAAGAAAACTGAGAAGATGACAAGAAAGAAGAGCTTTAAAGTCTGCTGAAATATATTTGGAGTAATAGCTTTGGTGCACTTATTTAAATATTCATTATTTGAATAGTGTACATGACTTGAAGAAACGGTATTAGATTGACTAAGTAATAACTAAGTAAACAACCTTCTCTTGCACATAGTCCAATATGTTTTTAAAGTCCAGGTCATCGTAGTAATGCTTGATACCCTCTCGTATGCTGTTCTGGAACAACTTGATTGTCTATAAACGGATAAAAACTGAAGTTAACACAGAACCTCACTGAGCAAACATTCTCACGACGTTCCAGACTTCTTACCGTCTTTTCAAAGATGAGGGCGATGATGAGACCCAGAGCCTGGAGAGCCAGGAGAACACAGAGCACGCACAGGAACTGAAGAAAGACGTTTCCTTTTAACATTGTGCAAACACTACTACTTCTGGTAAAGAGGATCTACCTTAAATAAACACACATTCTCAATCCCTCACCATGTGCAGCAGGGTCTTGTTGTCCCTGAGGGAGGCCACCATTCCCATCACAGACACAGTGAACATGACAAGTCCCAGCAGTATGAGGACCACGGCAGGAGCCAGAAAAACCCCCTCCAGGGTTCGATTCTTCTGCCTCTCCACTTCTGCATACACTCCGACACATAGCACACACAGACCTAGCAACTAAAAGACAAGAGTTGACGGAGTTTAAAAGACACATTAGTTTTAGATAATGTAATATGAACCCAAAATAATTTCGCCATTCAAAACCAATCAACTAGTAAAAAAAAAAAAAACATTTGCGTTTCAGGCAGTAATTATTATAAGATAGACTTCTTCAAAGTGCAGAATTAAACAAACATATCAACGGGATGACGCAGAAGATTAATAAGATGGATGTAGCCAGCGTAACATCAGCTTTTATCTGAATAAAAGAATTGATCGGTACAAGACACGCTAATTGAAGCCACTTAATATCTCATTTACTTTCCCCAACGTTTCTTTCTGGAAGGTTAATGTAATAAATCTTCTTGGTTGATTAACTTTGTCATCTGCCAATTTCAGTTCCCTGAAAACTTCAATTAATTCTCTTTTCATTACAAACCGTGATACGTCACAGGTGTATTTGTCGGGTAAACCAAGTGTAAGGGCTACAAGCCAAGTTTACAGGGAGACTGTGGAAAGCAGGTGAGAGATGAACAGCATCCTATGAGGTTTTTCTACTTGTATCATCATGTTCCTAAAGCCCTGTTAGTAAAAATACTCCTTTAAGGCACTGACCTATAGCACTTCCTTTGAGAAAACTGATCAGTTTGATAGTGAGCCAAGTAGAATAATTGCTTTCCTTATTGCAATATATATATATATATATATATATACATACAGTACCAGGAACAAATAAAGAGGCCATATTAAAATGATGTATTTTTTATTTACCATGTAAAGGTATGTTTTTGGGTAAAATGATCATTTTTGCTTCATTGTGTAAACTACTACCAACATTAATACCATAATACAAATAGTGTTTCTATTTGTTTCTATCCAGAAAATGAAAACTGTTCAAAATATAGATGCACTGTATTTTTTCAGGCCTCAAATACTGCAAAGAAAACAAGTTCATATTCACTTACAACAGTAATATTTCTGCATGTATTTATTTTCTAGGTGATAACCTTGCTTTTCATCACAGTTTTCATGTGTCTTGTAATGCAGTCCATCTTTCGCATTGCTATTGGATGACTATATTGGAATGGCAACAAAACATCTAGATATGCCGATTAAATTAAAATTTGAATTGTTCTCTAAATTTATCCAGGGCTTTCTAGACGTATTATTGATGGTTGTTAAAATAGTAGTGCCACCTATAATCGAGAACAACACATAATTTGCACAACACAGATTCACAGAATATATCCTAGAAATAGGATATAAGCCAGAAATCATGTCTGAATTTTGCATATTGTACAAAATCGGGTGCATTCAGCCTATACAAAAAGTATGAAAAATTGTATCTCTATGAGTCAAATCCAGAACCGTTGCTGTGCTTGAGCAATTCTCTACCAATTGAGCTACAGGAAAACATATGGAAGATGTCCAGGCTTGTGTTATTTGTGAAGCCCAATAATGAACAGAAATCCTAATCAACAAATCAATGTAAATATAGGATCCCTTGACAGACAGCAGAATGTGGCACATTTACAGTGAGTGTACAATACTACAACAATAACATCGTCCTGTCGCTTTAAATCTGTCAGCCACACATTCGTTGCCTATAAGCCTAACCATTGAAATACTTCAGACTGAATGTTAAAAAATGCTTTCAATTACCCATTAAAATGACTCGAGGTCGGAGTTACCTTGACTTAATGTTATCGCCTATCAATTCAGAACAAACATATATCAGCTTATGTGCGTGGGGAAAACAAAGCACGGCTATGACATGCAAGGAGGAGCACTTACCGAAAACAGCATTGAATAGACATTTAGTGAAAATTTAACGACATAATAAAAGTGATTGGTCTTTCTCCATTCTTCGTAAGAAGGCATTATGAGAGCATTTAGTGATTTCTATTTCTATCAGCTTTCCATTCATCCGTTTATTAGCCGATGCCGCTAAGACTAAACGAGTCTTTGTTTAGAGACAACAACTTCAGACTGCTGAGTTGGCGTGTGAATGCATAATGGTTACTTCTTTCCTATTTTGGGCTTTGCTGTCAATTTCGTTTACTTGTTTTTAAGAGCACATCAGCATCTGTAATGTGAGCGTTAAACTCTTATCCCAACAACAACTTCCGCACCGCGAAACAACAGCGCTGGACCAACCTCTTAAAGGGCCAGCGTGCACAAATAAATGTATAAATACTTCATTTATTATGCATCTTATTTTTGGACAGACATAGATGTCATGATATTCAAATGATGTGGATTTGAAACACACCTGTAAGGTTATCATTTTTTTTGTACATATTTATACATAATTATGTAGGCCTATGTCAATTTGATACACTTGAGTGTGTTATGTTGATGCTTTTACAACCACGTTTTTGACATAGGTGATAACATACGTAAGGGGCAAATTATTTTAGGATATGATACATTTTTTACAAAATGAGGTTTATTTTGTGGCTTAGCTTTAAAAATTGTGTTAGCCTACTCAAAGACGGACATGTTTACCTTTCAAAAATGCTAAATTCATGGAAATGCGTTTGGCATGTCATATAAAAACGATTTTTTTTAATAAACAAGACATTGGTTGAGTGCAAGTCAGTGCTGATCACACTCTGTCCACTCCAACACACAAATGAGACTCCCATCTACCACTAGGCAGCTTGACACATCCATTGTCATTACAAACCTATTTCAGTCAGTTAAAGGTGCCAGCGTTTGTCTATCCTAAATGACTTTATACGCCCAGGAAACAAAATATTTTCAATATGTAACCAGCTCTAATCCTCAGAAGTACCTTTGGTTTACTTACAGAAATACAATACATCAGTGGTTCACAGAAAATTCTCTTTCAGTTCACACATGCTCTTTAAACTCCTTCAATCTTTCTGCACCTAAACATAAGAAATGTTTGGAGGCTTGGTCACTGCCATATTACTGACATGTCTATTGACCTATGCCTGTACGAATCGGAAAATGTCTTATTAAGTGTGTTATGTTCAGTGCTATGGACACATTTTTGAAAGTTGAACAACCAACTGCAATGGCAAGTTGTAAAGTTACTTTACAATGGCTCAGTGTCTGATACATTGACAGTTGTTTTAACTCTAACAGATGAGTAGGAATAACAAGCAGTTGTAATTTATACAAATAGTTTCTGGAGAATCTCTGAACCATTCAACTTTGTATAGTTAAAAGTATTGGTTTCATAGTCTGAGAAAAGGAAAGAAGATCTCAAAACGATCATTCAAAGCCACTGAGTTTACAGATGGATTGGAATATTTCTGTATGTAGTGTATGTCTTTAGGTGATGTGTTGATTGTGCTCCTTCGACTATTTTCTTTTAGCCTTAAAGGTGTATTTTATGCAAACCGTGACAGAATGACACTTGGAGTGTGTGATTAAATCTCTGATTTCTTCCTGTGAAATGGTTAGTGGTCAGCCAAATCTTAATTGTTGAGGATTGCGGCTGGCCAGAGGTTATTATGTTGCTGTGATCAAAGGTACGGTAAAAAAAGATGCCAAACTGTTTTCTTTTCTAAGCAAAATCTGCTCGATCTTTTTTCGAGCGACCCTATTTTCATAGTTATCTTTTGATCGGTTTAATTTAAAAAATATTATGCCATCCATTTTTGTCCATTCATATGAACAATGAAAAACTATAGCAAGGAAATGAAAATGTGCCCATATTTATGGTTATTAATTGAGTGTCAGCAAGATGCTGTCATGATAAATGTTTAATTAACATGAATGATGTTCCACAACAAGATTATATGGTAATCCACAAGTCCCACAAAGACTCTTGGAAGAACCTGCAGATCACACATAACAAGTGATTGGAACTTCTAATTCCACTAAATCGATCACTAGTAGTAGTTGTTCTTTACAGAGAATAATTAATTAAGTTACAGACAATTATTTATTTAGGAAGCAAACAAATCACTACCTTTATTGGTGGAAAGGATATTTTGCCTTAAGTATCCTGCTCGGTGTGAGATTCTGGAAAACAAATCACAACAAACTCATTAAACGGAACAACAGAGGAAAAAACAATGTATCATCATTTAAAGGCAATTATCAATTACCGCTCACCAAACAACGCTATATGCCACAGATGATTACAAAAAACATGTTCATAGCAATGTGGTATTGGTTTATAGGTGTGATTCATCAAAATGTTGAAAATTTGCTCATGTAAAGCGCAGTTCCTTTGCCAATGATTCATCTACTACCAAAGCATTCCTTGTGTGCATAATGCAAGTATGACACGTTTAATAATTACATCTCTCCCCTTTAAACAAATTAAAGGGGCTTATTTACAACATACTATACAGTGCAATTTAACGTTGGAAGCGTATAAGCTTTCACATGGCACCACCAGGGGGAGATCATGAGCTTTTATTTATTGACTAGTCCAACTCCAAACATAAACTTGTCATTAATTGGTGGAGCTCAGTAATTACGTATTCAACACGCGCACACAGTAATTGTCAAAATGAAGCTGGATGACGACGTTCCCAGTGCATCATCCACAGTAAATTCTCCTCAATGTCATAAGTTTTGAGACTCGAATTGGCATTTAGGCTTTAATTTGCCTTTTAGTTCCCTCGTCTGTCATCTGATATAAACTACAGGCCTCAATTTAGATTATCCAAATGTTGTATTAAAAAGAACGAATTATTTTTTACTAAGATAGTTCAGAACTTGCGTACAGCATCTCCCAGACTGCACATGGAGATCTCACGTATAAAGCCTGTTTACAAAATCTAATGGGTTCTTTCCATTACAAACCACAAAATCATTCAGCTGTTTGCCATTGAAACCTAGCATAACAACATTCTTTCATGTGTGGTTATTTTCTTAAAATAGTATTCAGGGTGCCTCTGCAGATATCTCCAATACAACCAAACACATTACCATTATACAATTCCTATTATAATCACTCTTTTTTCGCGCATGATAAGTATATGAACACAATTTCGTATTGAAGAGACCAACCTTACGCTGTAGCATCTGCGCCTGTGCGCGCGCCACTTCTCTTTTGGCACGCGCTCGAGCACTTGGCAGCGACGCTCAGGAGTGAGGTGTGTAACCAAGAGCTAAAATTGGTTTCGTGATGAGGGAAAGTGAATGAGCAAGCCGTCGCGATCTGTGCTCTCGTCTTCTTGGAAGGAATGAAGAAATGGACCCGCTTATCACTTCCACTGACTTTCCAAGTAATTCAACCAACGACTCTACAACCTTCAACGACACCGATTTATACAGGAACCAGTTTGTGCAACCAGTTTGGAGGATAGTACTTTGGGCAGTGGCTTACAGCACAATTGTCATCGTTTCTGTGGTGGGCAACATCACGGTGATATGGATCATTTTGGCGCACCAGCGCATGAGAACAGTGACTAACTATTTCCTTGTAAACTTGGCTTTCGCTGAAGCGTCTATGTCCGCTTTTAACACCGTTATAAACTTTGTCTACTCGGTGCATAATGAGTGGTATTTCGGCCTCTATTACTGCCAGTTCCACAACTTCTTTCCGATAGCCGCTGTCTTCGCTTGTATATGTTCAATGACCGCGATAGCGCTCGACAGGTAAGTTCCCCTTCGCACAGTTCACGTGCCCTTGCTAAGCAAATTCGCAGATTTCACCTGCGTGCGCAAAACAAACTTAGGTTCGAACTGCACTTTACCTTTAATTTAGTTAAAAAACAAATTAAGTGATTGCGACAGTTTATTCTGCTTTTTATGTTTTTCTTCCCCGTCTTTAATAGGCTTATATATTGTAGTGCTTCGCCCCACAGTGCCAATGAAACTGTGTCTGATGTAAAATTAAAACAAATGAAGGATTATAAAGAAAATGTAAGGTTCTTTTTTCTCTATGCATGCAGCAATAACCTGGCTGAATAAAAATAATTTACTGGCGACTTTAGTTTAAAATGACATTTGCCACATTATATATTTATTTCCTATTAAGTAAAAGATTTATATTTGGCGACCTTAAAGTGACAATTTCATATTCATTCTAATTCTAAAATCCTTTTCATTAAGAAATACCTTACAATGATGTTTATGGTAAAGACAGCATACATGGAAAGATTTTGCAATAAAACATTAAAAAAAAAGATATAAATACAGTTATGCTCATAAACTCATTATTAAAATACATCTCAAATCTGAAAAGATTCTGAAAGCTTCTACACTGTTTGAAAAATAAGTTGTTTTCTATACAAGGGTAAAAATATATTTTAAAAAGTAGCTAATGTTCCAAATAAATGCAAATAGATTTGTAATGGTTTGCACTGTAGAACAATTTGCCTTCAAAATTCTAATTAATGTTGTTTTTTTCAGCTCAATTTAAAGAACACTTTAAGGTCACATCTTAATGACATCATACAATATAATGATGAGTTATTTAGTTAGCATCCGAGTCACAGCCTATTCAGAAAAAGGTAATCTCGTAAGTGATGCTTTATGTGTGCCGGTTAGTTTGCCAACCTGGTTCTGTCTCGCATTCCTTGAAAACTATCTCAAATATATGTATTTATCACAAGAAGGCAAAGGTTTCAGTTAATGTCTGACCCATCACCACCTCTGTTCATATATAGACTTTCTGCCTCCCACCTTCCCAGAAAATCCAATATTAAAAAACTTTTCTGACTTCCACTTATCCACATGCATAAACATGAACTTTTAAATAATTCTATTACCTAAGAGACCGTTAGGAGAGATGGGAAAGATTTAGACTGGGAAACACTATTCTGTGTGTGTGTCTGTCAGAGCACTAAAGGATATTATTTATCTTTGAAAGATTCTTCTGAGCAACTAGCCAACATTACATTCTCTCTAGAGACTATACACATTTTATACACAGAAAATTACTCATAAGGTTTTCCAAACACATTAGTGATGTCTTGATTTATATGACTCTATAGAGTTTTACAGACTATGGGTTGCCATTATGCACAATAGGGCTAGATTGCCTTCATATTAATTTTTTTATCTTCTGACTTGAATGCCAATCTCTTTTTAATCCCTAATTAATAACACTTAACTAATGGCCATATGAGACTGTAAAATTGAACAATAAATTACTCCCTCAAAATACCCATACAAATTCCTTAAAAGGGTCACCAAAGAAATAAAAAAATCGTAATTTACTCACCCTCGAATTGTTCCAAATCTGTACATTTCTTTGTTCTGATGATATTTTAAAGAATGCTTGTAACCAAACAGTTCTTGGCCACCATTGACTACCATAAAGCAATGTTCCTACTTTTGTAGTCAATGGTGGCCAAGAAATTGTTTAGTGCTGAAACAGTTACACCAGAGAGCAAAAGCAGACTGCACGAAATAAAAGCAGTTCACATTAATAAGATATTAGCCTTTATGCTCATGGGAGGTGTTTATTTACATATACATATACAATTATGGCTTTACTTTTTCTTGAAATAATGTACCTTGCAAGTGTTTTTATTCACTTAGTAATCAATTATGCGTGAATATAGCAATACAAGCTCTTCTAAGCACCTCGGCTGAGAGATATTTTGCTTGCCTGGATTTCAGCTTTGTTACTCTGTCTGAATCTCACACTCACAGTCGGCAGTAAGGCTGTCGCCTGCGTTGACCTGCAGTGTGTGAAGTAATTGTGTTACATGCTCTTATAGCAGTGAGAGAAGATATGTTGTCCAAGTACAACATCACACATTCTCACCTGTTCCACCAATCAGGTGTTTTTGAGCTTTGCGCTCTCTGTGTCTCTCTTGATGTCAATCTGACAGCATGCTAAATGGCGATTTGGTAGAAGAATAGACGGGTAACTGGCCGAGAGTGTCAAGATGTCATGCTGAACAGGAACTCAGAGAGGAACTGCCTGAATCCTGGAATAATCTGCGGTATCAATAAACATTTACTTTACCTCCTGCTGTCACTTCAGGGGCTATTGCATCCTTTCAGCTATGTATTTCATGTCGTCCCTGAAAAAGAAATAACTAGCCCCAAAATGGCAGATCCCCTCCCCACAGACACACATAATAAAGAAAAAATAATGGAAAGAAAAGCACTGCAAGCGTGTAATTGTGTAACCGCACTGTCTGTCTCCGATCCTTCAAGCTTGTTGCTCTTATTGGTTTAGCCCTGGTGCCGTTGAGAGCCGAAGGACGGTGATCTGTTGCCCTGAGCTCAAGTAATGTCAGACAGATGTGCTTGAATGTATGTTGGTGCTGTGAGTGACCTTTTCACCTACTGGAGAGTGTGCCATGAGCCCATTGTCATTTCCTCATTACTCAAAAATCCTCTCTGGCACTGTATGTAATCATGTTGTCTTTCAGCAAAATCACTTTAACCGAGAATGACTGGCGAGACCAAAAATGCATTCATACAAAAGATAATCTGATTGTCTATCACATGTAGTCACATTGTGCGTATGTACAGTGGGTGGTTAGATGTTAGTCATGGTCAGTGAACGCTAATGTAATCAGACAGAACTATGCAAGTTTTGTTCTCTTTATTGTAGTTTGATGCACTGTAGAGTTAAAATGATGACACTCAAAAATGAAAAATTCTGTCATCGTTTATTCACACTATGTCATTTCAAACCTGTATGACTTCTTCTGGAGAACACAAAAGAAGCTGTTTTGAAGAATGTTGGTATCCATGATGGTACCCTTTGACTCAAATTAGTTTATGTGTCAATAAAATCAAAGTGAATGGGTACCGCTTTTGTTAGGCTACCAACATACTTCAAAATATCTTCTTTTGTGTTCCTAACTCCAGTCAACCACATCTCTCACAACATTAAAAAACTACTTAAAACCCATGTCTTCTATGAATACTTGACAGAAGAAAAAAAAACTATTACCCTCTCTCTTTCTCTTAACAGGTTTGATCTAGCTTTTGTTGAAACTAGTAACTTTATATTAGCACCAATTGTATTATGACATATCGCTCATTTCTCCCTGTAAGTTGCTTTGGATAAAAGCGTCTGCTAGATGACTAAATGTAAATGTTCTGCAGAAGAAAGTAAATCATACAGGTTTGAAATGACAAGAGGGTGAGTAAATGATGGCAGAATTTTCAATTTTGGGTGCACGCAAAAGTTCACACAAAAATAATTTATTCACCTCATGTTGTTCCAAATCCAGACAAACTCTCTTCAATCAAACACAAAGAGTTTATTTCTTAACTTTGATAGAACTTGTCTTCTTTCACATTCATAAGATGAAAGAACGGTTTGGCTGCTCTTTAAACAAATATTCAGAAGATGGGTTTGGAATTGCATTCGAGCTATTTTTCATTTTTAGGTGAACTCATTAAATGGTTTCTGCCTGCCAATTATTTAAAAAAAATCACAAAATATTCACAGCTTGCAGAAGCTGTTAATTTTAAGAAAACTTACTGTCCTAACAAGCACACTTGCTTAACAATTGGCTGCTGTCTATAAATTATAAAACAACATTTTCTGCATGAAAGCTGCACAGTAATATCATTATTCAGGTTGTGAACATGAAGGACAGCCCTGAATATAAAGACCAAAGGAAGTATGAGACTAATTAAAACAAAGTTAAATAAAAGAAAGGAAACATATACAAAACAATGTGAAAAATGCTTGGATGTCTCAGCGGGTGCAATTATGAATAATTCCTCATAAATCCCTATAAATACAAATACTGAAAGAGGTTCTATATAATGAAACAGTCACTTTTAAGAAGTTTAACATTTTCAGCCAAAGAAATGAAGGTGAACCAGTCATCCGTATCAAGACCTCAGCTTAACACCGGAAAGGAAGGGTGTCACAAAAAGACCATTATTCATTATGAACCGTGTAAAGCCATGTCTGGAGTTTGAAACAAAGTGTGTGTCAAATTTGATGTCGAAATAGATTTTGTGGTTAGATGAGGATTTTGGTTTAGCGTCTTAGTAAGCAGATGTATGTGTGGTTCTGAGTGGTCAAATCATACAAAAACGCTCATTAGAAACAGGAAAAAATATATAAATATCTTCTACTACACTTAGCTTTAAACACATTTCACTGCGCCAGTATGGTACACTGAGAGCTCTGCACAAATGAATGAAATAATTCAGCCACAAGTGTATATTCATTGTCCATATACTGTAAGAGATGACTGGAATAGATCCTCTCTGTTTTAAGGGACCTCATTCGATCAATGTACAGCCAAAATGATACACTTGCTTGTTTTAGAGCACAAACCCAAGGCTCACACATTAATGAAGCTCAATAGGTCTCCAAAATGCATGTGCGATTTACAATTTCTCCTTCCATTTTATAGTGATAGAGTTTTATATTGGGCACATAATTTAACAAAGATTATAAAGAGATCTTTGTGTGCTGGACGAAGAAATGTTAAAACTTTCCTGTAGCTCAGTGGTAAGAGCATTGCGTTAACAACACAAGGTTGTGGGTTCGATCTGGGGGGATAGCAAATACCTATGTAAAACGTATAGGATAAAGCAATCCAAGTTGCTTTGGATAAAAGCGTCTTGCGTTGAAAGTTTAAATGGTCGAGGATAATATCTCCTGTTTTTAAGCAAAGCCTGGGCTGCCACGTATGAATGATGATCACAGCAAATAAAAGTGGCTGTAAAATGAAATGAAATATGTGCATTGAGTCAAACCCACATGCAGAGACTTCATCTTCATTTCTAGCACCAAGGTTTTCTAAGGCAACAAAAACGTTGCTTTTCTTTGCAAAAAGGAGATTAGAGATTAGAAAGAAAGTGAAGCACACTTAATATTTTAAATCCCATTAAATTGGAGCTAAAGTCGTTTATCAAGGTTTAAAAGAGCCAGTTTTATTGATGCATAGCTTTAAACAAACCTTCTTTAAGCATTAAACAGGATTTTGTTGCTCTCCCACAGATACATGGCCATCATCCATCCCCTGAAGCAGAGGATGTCTGCAACTCAGACAAAGGTGATCATTGGGGTGATCTGGGTTTTGGCTCTTCTCCTGGCCTTTCCCCAGTACTACTATTCCACCACGGACCAGATGCCTGGAAGGGTCGTCTGCTACATCGAATGGCCTGAGTACACACTGCTGGACTTCAAAAAGATGTAAACATCACTTTTAACTACTTATCAGCCAACGGCTATAGTCTGTGTTGCCATATGCTGATCTGAAAATTTATAGATTTAAAATGTTCAGTGCTGTTTTGCTTAAATGGAGATTTATGGATGGAGATTCTTTTGAAGATAGAGTTCAAATTAGCCCCAAATCTGTAACAAAATCAGATTTTATATTTTGTTGCTGAGAGTTAGAGCTTTCATACTGTAGCTCAGGATATATGCAGTTCACGGCTGTGTTTCATTTAAGTATCAACTAAGTTTAGATGTTTCTCATAAAACTGTTAGGAGAAATAAAATAAAAATAAATGTGATAATTATTAAAATATGAAGATGGACCTTTAATGACTGTAGATTGTATAGGTAAATAATCTGGATTTGGGTTGATTTCACAAGAAATGTTTGAATTTAAATTGAAATATTCAATAATATTGAATTTTAATAACATCTAAAAATGGACATGGGATTTCTGGGTCTTTTTCTCAGGGAAATTATCGGAGCAGGTGTCGTAAAGATCCTGTGTGTTGTTTTTTGGAGGATCTATTGACCGAAATGAAATACAATATTCATAACTATGTTTTATGTATAAACCCTTACATTATGATGCATTTTGTTTTTATTACCTTAGAATGAACTATTTCTATATACATACATCGAAGGTCCCCTTGCATGTAATTTAGCATCTTGTTTCTACAGTAGCCATAAACCAACAAACTGCTCTACAGAGCACGTTTCGTAAATACGTAATCTCCTTCGGCAAAGATGTGACCATAAACGTGATAATATCTTTTTCTTATTTTAGCCACCGAGTGAGCCATTGATTGCACTTCACCATCTCACCACTAGATGCCGCTAAATTTCATACACTTCTATACTCAGTCTGATAGCAAACCAGCCCCCAGATTATCTCTATCTCAGCACCAGCCGTGCAAACAACATGCAGAGAGCGAGCTCAGAGCTGTGACGTAGACGCTAAGCGCCGAATTTAAGATTGTAGTTTAGGTTAGGGAAATCTAGAACGATGGCAGACAATGAGACATGGGATGCTATTCGCTCTGTTGTGGAAAATATTCCCAGCATTTGTCAATTGAAACCCGAACAAATGTTTGGTTCACATTTTGAATGGAGGTGATTTCCGCAGCTTTTTTATGTTCCTTGGAGTTTTAGAGGCTGTATCTCAGTCTCTTATATTTGTCGAGCTCAAACTAGCACCCTTTTGACAGGTCAGTGTCTCCTTGCTTTTCCAGTCCTTGAATATTGCCATGTCATGCTGTAATCTTTCAATTAAATTGCAGCATTTCTGACAAACTCGAGATTAACGAAGAGCTGTGTTTAACAGAACTAATCCTAAATTTGACAGTTGGCTGCAAATATTTTCTCGTTTGTCTCTACTGTCAAATATTAGTTTAGATGCACTAATTGTACTGTGGATGCGTAGATTTACTTTACTTAATCTGCAAAAGTCGTTCACAGCCATTTTAACTGCAGCATTTCGCTCGATGGTTTAGTTTTCGCCGCATACCTGTGTTTACAGCAGAAGTTTGAGGTGGCTGAGCCAGCACATAATATACATCATAACCAAATGTTATGTGATTTGCTTACGGGTACAATGATTTTAAACTTCAGACAAGCACATCCCTAAACGAGAAAGTCAACACTTGTCAATTAGGCCCTCCAGACTCCGTCTACCAAGCAAAGCAAAGTAGCAGAGTTTGGTATTGCCAGGCTAGGAGATCTATTGAGATATTTGAGTTTTTACAGTGATATTTTTCTGTGATTTTTCTTTGGGCCAATGTTTGCTTGTTAAGTATGACGTCATGCACCACCGCTTATGGTCCAAAAGGTCTATCAGATGCCATAGGCAAGAGTTTATATGATAATATAAACTCATGATGTGCTGCACTGAAAAACCTCTATCATAACCTACATCTCCAGTGACATCGATTCATTTTACATGAATTATTAAAGCCTGGAGACTGAAGTGTACACCAAGAGTTTATAAAGGTTTAGCTTAAATGTGTGATAAGAATAAACAGTGCTCCTAAACAGCTGTTAAAAAGTACCCTCACAGTGGAGGATTGGACCTCAACTCAACTCAACTCAACTTTATTTATGTAGCGCTTTTTACAATTTTCATTGTTACAAAGCAGCTGTACATGATACACATTGAATAAAAGAAAAACAACTAAAGGCATATACCTGTAAAAACAAGAAAAAGGTGAAAAACAACAAAAGACAGACATACAAATGCTCCACACACACAATATGCATACATACTTACACACATTGACATAGACACACACACAAAAAACACACTCGCACACACGCACAGTGAAAGCACACATAGGAGAGAGAACCACAGGTCAAATATTAAACGTATTTTAAGTTCTTATATGCAATATTAATTATGTCTAACTTCTAAATTCTAAAGCAGCCCCCCCGGCCCTGGAAGTGGTATTCCTTACGTCATGACTTAACAAGCAGATTGCTCCAGATATTGTAAATAATATTATACATTTCGTTTTACGTAATGAAAAAACAGATCATCTTTACCCGGCCTAAGGTCTTTTTTGTATAACATCTGACAATCTTTATCATTAATCTTTTTTTAATAAAACATTTACCACACGAATGCCATGGCCATAAGAGAGAGAACAGGAAAGAGTTAAACCCTATTAAAGCAAACATAATTGAAAATCTTGCCAGAGGGTAAATACAATGACTAGAACAAACACCAATGATTATTACTCCTCCAAATTGTGGGGATACTGGTCTGAAAATCTGCTTTGTAAACAGATCACAATTAATCCGAAGTTCTGATGTCTAATCTGAAGTGCTGTAGAACGAGGGACGCGAGTCAGAAATGATGTAGGGTTCAGTCCAGTGATTCCATTAGAAGAAGAGGCATGGAGTCGATTAATGTTGCTTGTACCTCTCAGATAGCTTATATAAGACCACAAATAGCTGTTGCGTTGTGGCACTTTTTAGGTTGTAGGCTACTTGTTTTAAAGAAGCTTTAGATGTTAGGTTGCCTGTGAATATTCAATCTCACCTTTTTCCATTGGGTTTACACACAAAATAAAAACAGCTGAACAGCCGTTTACATTTAGCGGAGGCTTTTAACCAAAGATGATATATAGTAGCTACTGGCATATTATCATAGAGTATACATTAACATACTACAAATTCCCTGAGAATTGAACTCAGGACCCTTTGATCTTGCACCCTATCATTTGAGCTACATGAGCACAGATTGTTAAATTTCATCTTCTTACCGTCTGCCTCAAATACTCTATTGCAATTGCTCTCTCTCTCTTTTTGACTTACTTTCCCACTTGATGTCTTTCAGTTCAGCTCTTTGTTGGATCCTCTTCTTACGTTTCAAACACTTGTTTCTTAAGTCTGCCTTTATCTCACCCACATTCTATTGCCTGAAACATTCATATCTTCCTGGTGTGCTTGTTATATTTCTCCTCTCTTTCTCTGTCTCTCTCTCCCTCCCTCTGTACTGCTCTCAGTAAGAAGTGCTAGTTCTTTTCCATTAGTTAGCAAAGACCAATACTGAGGCACCAGACATTTTCCTACAAGCACCCTACCATTGCTCTCTCTCTCTCTCTCTCTCTCTCTCTCTCTCTCTCTCTCCTCTCTTTCTCTCTCTCTCTCTCTCTCTCTCGATTCATTTTTACATTGCCAAAGCACAACAGATTGAGATAAAATAAGATTATATAATTATCTATACATACATATCAATATATACAGAAAAAGAGCAAAGTATTGATGAAAGTTCATACATTCCCTTGGAATTGAACTCAGGACCCACTGATCTTGCACCCTACCATTTGAGCTACAGGAGTACTCTATTGCTGTTGCTCTCTCTCTCTCTTGCTCTCTCTCTTACTAACTCACTGCCTAAAACTCATTTCACATTTCCCAAACTCCTCTCATACATTACTCTGCCTTTCACACCACGGTTGACTTTTTTGCTGGTGTTTCTACCTGGGGGTACGGAAGCTAACACATCCATTTTTCTGCTTCGAAATAAATTTCACAGTTATTCACAGCATTCACTGGTATCTTTTAACAACATCACGATTCTCACATCCACGCAGGAAATAAAGACGGCCATATGGATCCACAGAGCGCGAGGTTGGATGCATTCAGTAGGAAATCACAGCCATTTGTCTGTTCTTAATACACGTACCAAACAATCTCAACAACATTCATCATGCTAGATAATTCTACAGTCCTCCATCTGCCTTAGACTTAGATGGTGGAGCTTATTTCTTCATTTTAGGAGTCATCACATAAACATTAGAAGTTGTAGTTATACCTTTAAAGTGATTGCATCCTAAAACATTGTCATTGTTCTTTAATTAAAAGTTATTTAAAGGAACACTAGGATGCGTAAATGAAAAGTATTCATCAATCATTTTAAAGAGACATTTCTGACCTACACTGCACAACAATACATAGATATTTGTACTAGAAAACAAGACAAGAAAACTAAGCATTCTTCAATAAAGATGAATCAACTGGACCTATTATAAAAAAGTCTTGTATTCAGAAACATCAAAATAAAGAGAGTTCATCTTTAAAACAAGAACAAATCTGCCAACAGGGTAAAAAAAAAATATTCCAAAGGAAAACAAGATAATTTTTCTCAGGTCAACACATTTGTAAAGACGTTTTTTATGATACTTCTAGTAGCACGAAGCATTCATTCATCCATGTCCATGATACCTAAACTCTAATTTGAATGTTTTTTTTGTAAATACTGAGTGTCATTGTGGTCCAATCAGCTATTGATAGCATGTTCCATGTCCATGTCTGAATACACGTAACACCTATAATTCCTATAATGACTGGGGCAGAGGGGTTAAGTGTGCCGATCTGAGATGAGACTTGTCTCATATGTTAACATAATAGACGAGTCTAATTAAAACTGACACCAGGTCAGTCGAAGAGTCCATAAAGTGTAGGGTTTCCAGGGGCGCACGACACACGTTTAAGTTCTTCTTTAGCTGTTTACTATGGCGGGCGTTATAATAAGACTACAGACACATGCCGCAGTATAAATAGTCCAATGTGTTATACGAGTGCACATGAGACACACTGTACTTGACATGAGCTCACATACTTGTGTTTAACGGCCGACACACTTCTAATCAAGCATCGTTCACACACTCACCCAATGACATTTAGTTATGTTTTATCTCTCTCTCTTTAATAAACATGTATAGACCACCCTGACACTCATGCATGCTCCAAAATGGGATTTTTTAACAGGTGGGAGAGTATTGTGCTGCGTGTCATCTTACTCCTGTCGCCACATCCATCCTCTGGGTACACAGCCAAGCAACAAAGTAAACAGGCACATACACAGTCAGTTATTTTATTCACACAGATGTGTGGATATACCAATTTATTTGTACATTGGACAGCATCCAGCTCGGGCAGCAAGAGGCTATGTCGCCCTGAAAAAAGAATCAGTAATGCCCAAAAGTACTGTTTTTGTTCAAATACATTAATAAAGGTTCATTCAAAAGTTGTATGCATGTTGCACTTTGAGTATAAACTGAGGGTCAGCTTGAGGTTTGGCAAAAACGAGACAAAAACATGTGAAGAGCTTATTGAGTCAAGACTCAGTCAGGAGAATGGCTTTTAAATAAAGAAAGAGGAAGAAAGATAGGAACAGCAAAATATTGATAACTGATAAAACTGTAGTCAATGTTTGCTTTGTTTCCTGTGGGGTTTTTGCTTATCTATGCATTTTTGAATATTAGAAAATCCATATTCCCTGATATGCTGTGTTTTGCATTTCTTGACAAATAATTTGGTCATATAAATACTGTAATCATTTAGTGTTCTGCATTTTGTATCATACACCCCATTTTGATGGTTTAATATAACTGAAGGGGGCTTTTAAAGCAAATATTGTACTGTTATGCGGGCAAACAGATAAAAATGAAAAGACCACTCCAGAATGATTTAATTATATAATTTACTATTTATAGGTATATATTTAGATATAGGTATAAGATTTATTATATTTTTAGTTTCATTCTGTGAACTTGTGACATTCTTTGTCCCAAATTGTGACCCTGGACCACAATACCAGTCATAATAGCATGGGTAGCAATATCCAATAATACATTGTATGGGTCAAAATTGTCAAAATTTTATGCCAAAAATGAATAAGATATTTAGTTAAGACCACATGAAGATATTTTGTCAGTATATCTATAGTACTTGATTTTTGTGTGGATGCAGCAAAATCGTGAAGAAAAATGGACGCTACTGTCCACTCTTTGGGAATCAAAAATGAATATATTATGAATTTTATTTCACAACTTTCGATCTTTCGCACTGCTGTTGGGTGACTTTGTAATTTTTTCGTTTTTTTGTTGGAATTTAACACTGAACTGGTATACCCCAATACATGCAGAAATGTTGATAAAAGAAATATCAATGTATTTTTAGAATACAGCACGACAAAATGTCCAGAGCTGTGTGATATTCTCTCATTCAGACCCCCCTCATCATTTTAACCCTCCTGATATCTTGCTCTGTTTGATAGCAGTTCACAGTTTACACATTCTCTGCCAGCCCACGTTAAGATTGACGGCTCACTGTCATGTGCCGTTACGTTTCAGTATGCCTAGTCTGGAACTTGGATGATTTCTGGGCGACCCACAGGCTTGCCTCAGGCTGGTTCTCTCTCATTCTCCTGCTCTCTTTGCCAAAACCTGCGAGAAAAACGACTGAATTTGAGCTTAATCTGAATTCTGACAGGGCCCTCTCAATACTTTCTGCAAACGCCATCAAACTTTCAGAACTTGCAGTGCTTCGGTCATATAACTTTTGAATATCTTTACCAGAGTTTATTAACTGTCAAGCGCTACTCCACAAAATGGGACGGGAGTTTCTGTAGCAGCTTTATTAGTTGTAATGAGGCGTATCAACATAAGCCACAGAGAGTTAAACTGGCACATCATTTGTGTCAATGTCTGCTGTAAATTTGAGAAATATAAAGTGTCCTAAATAAAATCATCTAGATCGACATATGTGAAGCATATCAGAGACAGTTTCTCTCCCTTTCAGTTTTTTTCTGATATTTGACTCTTAATCCACAGAGAAAAGCAAATCAAAGTGGCCAGAGAACAATTTCAAAGTTTTTTTCTCCTTTTAAGCTCTGGGAGAGATCTAGAAGCTGGGGGACATGGGGAGGTGAGAATGAGAAAACACAGCCTTTATTTGTTTTGTAATTAGCTTTCCATCTGGTAGTCTAGATCTAGACTTTCATCATTCCTGGGTTGGATTCAAACAAAATTATTGGCAATTTCTACCTCCACCGCTAATGTCTTCCATTGTTAGTTAGGGCCGTATTTTGTTTGCCTAAAATGGCAAAGCCACAATGATTTGTATTTGTTCCGAAAAAGCTGTGTCTTTCTCGGGTATTAAGCGATTCGTTGTACCTCCAAGGCATTCAGAGAGCAAATGTCCTGTCTCTCATTTTTCCTCTTCCGTGAGAATGGAGATGATAACCGCAGAGGTGTTGTGACATTATTTCTACTGTGTTTCTCCAAACATGCTGCTGAAACAATAACTCGTAGTTTTAAATATCATATAGCTATCACTGTATGACAGTGCCTCTCACCAGCGGTGTAGTGGAGGGTACACACTGGTATATTGCACATATTCCCACTTCTTTATCAGTTGGCATTGCGTAAACCCACTTGTTTAAAAAACGGCTATAGGCTAATGTTTTTATTTCAAATGCATAACTTAATAAATTCCTGTTCTTTAATTCTGTTTCTATGTTCTACAAACGTGACCTGTTTTAAATAAAAACACAGGTATGTGCAACTTTTGTGATTTGTTGCCTTTGTTATAACTTAAAAAGTTAAAGGAATAGTTCACTCAAAACTGGACATTCTGTTATGTCATTTCAAACCCAGATGCTCTTTCATGATCAGAGATTGTATAATATTTATTTTTTACTGATGCTGATAATCATGAAAAGACATTAGCTATTGTTTTAGTCTAATTTTCACTCTAAAAGTCTTAAAATTGCACATATATAGATCATGGAAGTCAAATATTTTTTTCTCAAATCCTACGTACAGCTCTGGTTGTCTCTTCATGTAGCTGGTAGGTCAGGATTGATCGCAGAATCTGCACCTTTTCTGTGGCCATCTATCATTTCTGATATGAAACTTCAAAATGTGCATAAAACCAGGGGACGGTTGCATAAACTGTTTAGACTAGTCTTACAAGTTAGTCACCTTATTTTTTCTTCAAGGCTGGACATAACTTCTTCAAGTAAGGTAAAAAAGGGTAAATTGATCTTACTGAATTATGAAAAGTAAGACTCATTAGTCCTAACTAATTGCTAGTCTTTGAGAATAGCTGTTAAGACACTGTCTTAATTTAGCGGCTATGTTAATGCAACTTGCCCCAGGGTGGAAACCTGGCTACATTATAACACTGAGGCATTCATCCTTTGCTGGGCCACTTTAAAAATGAGGGCATAAATGAACAGTATACCCACTTCTCCAGGCACCACTACACACCTCCCTCTCACTGTTTGCTAGCAATAAAAAAAATCAAGCGACGTGTTTGGACTATGAAAGCTGAAAGGTGGAAAGCGACCGGGAAGTGTGATAATGATTCAGAGCTCGTAACTGGCACCTTTTTTCTCTCGGCACAGGTTTTTGTCAGGCACTTTGTCATAAGTAGACAGATTTGGCTGTGGTGCTGAAATGAGTCAGTGTAGCTGGTGTGCTGCTGCATCTAGTCATAACCTGTGACGTGAATTGATCTTTTGTTCTGACAGGCGGCATTCTAATTTACTCAATATCTTGTGACAGCGCTACACCATTAAACCAAGATAATATTTCATCTGGAAAGTGCTCAATTAATACTGATGAAGTTTCCATATCCACACAAGAAAAAGCACTTTCTCTCTTAAAGGGGTCAAATGACATGGCTAAAATGAATATTATCATTTATTTAAGATGTAATGTAATGTGTATACATGTTTTAAGCTTAAAAAACGCTGTATTTTCCACACACCGTGCATGTTTGTATCACCTCTTTGCCCCGCCTCTCTGAAACGCACTGATTTTTTACAAAGCTCATCACTCTGCAAAGCGAGGTGCACTATGATTGGCCAGTTGGTTGGTGTTTAGTGATCATATTCGGAACATCAGGTTCCAAAGCAATTGTACTTGCACGTGATAAAATGTCATCTGTACTTCCTTATTTCAATTCAAGCCCGAATCTAATACGGAAAATGAAGATGATGAAGCCAATACATCAACTCAAAAATATTATGTTACATAGTTAAATACTATAGCTTACTGATTTACCTTTTATAAGCGACGTTATAAAGACTATAAACAAACAACCATATGTGGTCCTGGATCACAAAACCAGTCTTAAGTAGCACGGTAACATTTTAGGTAAAAGCCAAAAATACATTGTATGGGTCAAAATTATGGATTTTTCTTTTATACCAAAAATCATTAGGATATTAAGTAAAGATCATATTTCACGAAGATATTTTGTAAATTTCCTACCCTAAATATATAAAAACTTTACTTTTGTGATTGGATGGCCTACTACAGTGCCTCTGACTAACAACTTTAAAGGCCATTTTCTGAATATTTAGATTTTTCGCAAACTCTCAGAGACCAGAGTTTTAACAGTTTTATCTCAGTCATTTTTTGTCATATTGTTACAACCCATACATTTGTAGAAAGCTTATTTTTCAGCTTTTTATATACATTATACAGAGTTTGTGTGAGATAGAAACAAGCTCACATTACAGCAGGGAATGATAACATAATATATTGGCCCTTCTTGATCAAGCAGTGTTACGCCACGTCTCGTCTTGACTCAGCAAAGACAATAGATCCCATTAAAAAACGACATTTGTTGCCTCTAGTTGGAACGTTATTACTGATTATTAGGACTTATGTTGTCTTTTTTCACACTGAGCGCATGTCTGCATTTGCAGATCACAAACACACGACAAACTCAACCCGCGTTAGTCCGTGAAAAATCTTTTGCAATAACAATATACTTATAGGCTCCGAATCTGAAGCGCCTGTCATGCGAAGTTGAAATGGTTGTATTTGGCCCCACTTTTTAACCAAATATTTCGTGCATTGCCTGTCTTGATATCTTCCAGGTTCGTGAATCAATCTTCGGTGAAATGCGCTGCACAAACTTGAATATTCGGATTGTACTTTTCTGGAACAGTGTTGATAATAAAATGTAACCACCACAAGTAGACCCACCTAACTTGTGTTTACATTTGGGCGGTCTTAGTCAAATCATACCACGAAATGACATACATTCGTGGGGGTGTGGTTACACGAGGCGTTTCAGGCAGGTCTGGTTGGCCAAACGCTTTTAGATAGAATGCATCTTTTGACCCAACACTTTAATTTTTGCAATTTTACGTGTCTAATACATGCATGAGCAACTTATAACACACCAAACACACAGAAAAACACGTATTCACACCATATGACCCTTTCAAATTGAGTTTTGCATTACCATACTTAAAAAGGGAATATGTGCACTTGTTCCCTAAATTAATGGTTTCTGCCCGACTTGACCCTTAATATTAATTTAGATACCCTTACAAAAAGTGCATCATATGTGTTATAAAATATCTGAAACTTTAATTTTAATCTACTTTTCATGCACTTCTCAGAAAAATATATTTAAAATGACACTCAAGTGTATTTGATTTACACAGTCAGAAAAGTCTAAGTATATTTTGCCTGTACTTGTAATAAATCTTTTGATGGAAAATAATAATAATAAAGATTATAATAAAGTATAATGAAGTGTTGTTTTGAGTAGTATACTTGGCTTGAAGTTGTGTTTATTCTTTTGATTGAGTAGTCTGCGGTATTAAAAACTTTTTCACACACCGTAGTTTTGTATAGTTTAAGTGGTAAATAAAACACACGTGGAACTGAACACAGTGATTAAAATAATTCACCTAAAATATATATTTTCATGTACTTTAAGTACATTTGAAGTAAAAATATTAACATCTAAATATGAAAATAGCCCTTTAAAATGCAAGAACAATACTTAAGTAATAAAGTAAACCATAAGTATAATTTAAATTTCACATTGACTACAATATTTGGAAAAATGACAACAATTCAAAGTGCCCTACAACTGTTTGCTTTCCTACATTCTTCAAAATATCTTCTTTTGTGTTAAACAGAACAAAGAAATGTATAAAACGATGTTTCTCCTTATCGTAGTCAATGGTGGCCAAGAACTGTTTGGTTACAAGCATTCTTCCAAATATCGTTCTCTGTGTTCATCAGAACAAAGAAATGTATACAGATTTGAAACAATTCCAGGGTGTGTAAAGGACAGAAATATCATTTTGGGGCGAAATATTCCTTTAAAGTAAACTACAAGTATACTTGCAGTATAAATACTACTAAACTAGTAGTGCATTGAGAGTATACTTCAAAGTGTTCTTTCATAAAGACGAATGCGCTACAGGTACTTGTATAGTTTTCTACTGTTACTATAAATAGAAGTACACTGTTATGAACTAAAAGTGGGCCAATTTAGTAGTGTTTGAAATATTACATTTACAAGTATCCTAAAAATAAAAGTATACTTAAATATACAACATACTTAAGTATACTTAATATATATTGAATAAAATATACTTATTTTAAAACATTTGAATATACATGAATATATGCTGTTGCCCTATGACTTTATTTTTACCTAAACAAATTATACGAATGCATAATTACTTTTGTTGTCATTACCTAATTAAGTGAGTTTAATTCAGTCATATTAAGCTCATTTTGCAGTGTGATCCATGAAGCAGAACACTGCATGTTTCATCCACCCCTAATGAACTGAGTTTGAACAGATGCTTATCTCTCTCTCACTGTCTATCACTTTCTCTGTCTCACCCGCTCTTTCACTCCTATTCTTTCTCTCATAGTCTGTTTTTGACTTTGCTCTCTTTGTTGTTTTCCTGATTGCACTTAATTTGTTGGGAAATGGTGAGCAGGGTCTGTGCTGTTATGCGGTCAGTGCGAGGGGACTAAATCTGCCTCTATTCATCATCCTCCTTTGTAGCATACCTTGTTCAATCTACTTTCCCTCTCGCAGTCTTCAAGAACCTAAGAATTGTGTTCCACTGTGGAGAAAATAGGATGAGAGAAAAGGGCCAAGTGGCCATTTTCAATACTTAGTGTGCTCCCTACAGACTATATAAGCAGCTCCTTTCCAACGCATATGAAACTTGATAAATGACTGATTTAGAAAACCTGAATGCATGCAAATATATAATGTGTATAAGAACTTTTAAGTTATTAATTAGACTGAATATGTGTATAAATAACAATATAATCACCATTTCTCTCGCGTTGGCATCTTGGATTTATTTTCCCATTAAGCATTGCGAAATACATTATGGAATTGGTCACAAAGGAAAGTGCTGCATTCCAATTTGGGCAAACAAGTCATAATTATTCTGCTTTCTGTTTTTTGGAACAGCCTTCGTGAAACTGTCTTTAATGTCTTAAAAGACTGCCCTAGTAAAGCAGCTGACTAGATTTAGGAAAAGAATGCCAGTCTCCCGATGACAGCATTACCACCTCGGTCACCACGGAATACGAAACAATGGAAGTGTAATTAATCACGGCCTCTTTGTTTGATTACCCCATGGACAATATCATCGGAAGCAACATTATTACAGAGACCTCTGCGTTATCTTCACATTGGCAGTTGCGGATCCTGATATAAGTATCTCTCAGTCTATCCACCAGGGCATTTTATGTTGTGTTTACTCACTTTAGAGTCCACAAGGATTCAGCAGCTTGTTCAATTCAGCAGGTGGATTTAGAGTAACACTATATAGAAAAACATACTGTGTTTGCAATTGTGGTTTTAAGATCATTTTTTGTCAGCTCCAGTCTTGTTTAACAACTTCTGATTTTGATGTCTTCAACATCCGCTTGTTTACTCTGGTGTTACTCTGTAAGGTGAATTTTAATAGACTGTAAATGATAAAGAACAGTGTCCAGTATTATTATGCGGTCTGTAAGAATGAATCAAAGTTAAATGTTGACAGACATATACTGTATATCCTGGATATGCGCAATTCAGGCATTATGGATGTGACATTTTCAGTCAAAATTCTCAGAATGTGTATTTATTACCAATATATTTAATCATCTGTTTCTATTTTACTAAACCTCTGTTGATACTGTCCAGACATCAAGATAACATCAATCTAAGCATGAGTTTTCAATTTTAAAGGAGTTTAAAAGAGTTTTCAATTTTTTTGTTCTGATGAACACAGAGGAGGATATTTGGAAGAATTCTACCAAACAGTTCTCGGCCCCCATCGAACTTACAATGGTAGTCAAAAGTGCTGGAGAACTGTTTGCTTTCCTGCATTCTTCAAAATATCTTCTTTTGTGTTCAACAGAACAAATACATCTATAAGGCAATTTTTCCTACTATGGTAGACAATTGTGGCCAAGAACAGTTTATACAAATTTAGAACAACTCAAAGGGTGAGTAAATGAAGACAGAATTGTTCCTTTAACTGACTATGGAAAACTATGCTTTAAAAACAAATTAGGAGTTTGGTTCCAAAATGAGATAACTCCGTTGTTACAATTTTTTTTATTGTGCATTCCAATTAATATAAATTAAATTGCAGTTTGTTTTGTTTGTTTGATTTAAGCCATAGTAACAAAAAATACAGCTTACTAACACAATAAAAACATATTTAAAAATTAAAACGGTATTTTACATTCATTCATTTGTCAGACGCTTTTATTCAAAGCGACTGACAAGTAGGAGAGAATATACAATTTTGTCAGCACGCTAAACAGTACCATTAGTTTACAAGGAACCAAACTCTTCAAATTTTGGTTGACATTTGCATAGATTCCCATATGTGAGGTCGTAATTTTGATGCATGATTTCGGTTCTTTGTCAGAAACAATGCAAACACTTTTTTTAGGTTTTATGACAGGCAACATGACTCAAGTGGGACAGATTTGGTAAATGTTCAAAGAATATCACAAAAACGGCAATGCAATTGAACATGATTCCCTGAACAATGAAGGAGGAATTTACTTGAATGAATCGTGCCAGCTTATTTTATTATCTATGCTGCTCTAGCACACAATTCACTAAAGGAATTATGTAAAGCAGGTAATAAGGCAGGCTAGGCCAAAAACAGAGCTAAGTGGTGCAGAACGCAAATGTCTGGCATACTGAGACTGTAGCAAACAAGCAAATATCACTAACATCTGTGTAACATCACTAACAACTAATACTGCGGTGCAGTATTCAGCAAGCCTGATTTACACAGCAAGGAGGCGTGCTTGCGCTGAAAAAGGATGCAAGGCTAAATCTGTGATTGGTTAAACAGGATTGCTGGCGAATAGTAAATAAGACTTTCATTTTGGAACAAGAAATAATGTGCAAAAACTTCCTGGTGAATTAAATCTAATACAATATTATACATATCTAATATCTAAAAATATTTAACCTTCCTATTTTCTTTCCCTTATTCCCGTCAATCCATCCCATCTCTCTCATAAAGGTACTACGTGTGTGTAGCAGTCCTGATTTACTTCCTTCCTCTCTTGGTGATGGGCTGTGCTTACCTGGTGGTGGGTTTGACTCTGTGGGCCAGCGAGATCCCTGGAGATTCATCGGACCGTTATCAGGAGCAGCTGGCTGCCAAACGCAAGGTCTTCATCGTACCGTCCTCTCACGCCTCCTGTGTTCATCCTCCTTAATGCACACGACACTTGCATACACACACACGGCAGAGGTCAGATGCTGAACCTTGATTTAATAGAGCAGACAGAGTTCACACACACACAGAGCAGCAGGAGAGGAAGGTCAGACAAGACTGCATGAAATAATCACTTTGAAACTCAGCAGCAGTGAGATGGTCTTTGTGCTTCATTCATCTGTATTCTGCGTGTGTGTCCACCTGCCCTGTTCACCGCATTTACTATTTTCTTTGCATGTTCTTCTTAAAGGGATACTTCACTCAAAAATCATTTACTCATCCTTAAGTTGTTCCAAACATGTATGAATTTCTTTGTTTTGCTGAAAACACAGGAAGAAATTTGGAAGAATGTCAGATCTCATCCACCATTTACTGCCATAGTAGGGAAAATAAATACTATGGGAGTCAAAGGGGGGGGGGGGGGAGATTTGATCATCTTTCAGATATCTTCCTGTGTGTTCAGCAGAACAAATACATTTATGCATGTTTGAAACAAGTAAATGATGACAGAACTTTCATTTTTGACAGAACAGAACTTTCAATGTCATTGTTGTGGATGTGCATTCGTGGTCAAAATAGTCAAAAGTTAAGCCATTTTTTATTTGTGCAGTGTTTCACAGTACATATTGTTTCAGAGCAGTTTGTATTGATGTTTTAAGCTCATGGTGGGCTAGCCGAAGGCGATTGTGGCAACACACACAAACAGAAACAATATGTTTTTGGCAGTGAAGATTCTCTTTTGTCATTAGGATGAATGTACATATGTGAGTTACATAGTATGTGTTATACTATATATATTTATAAAATGAATTTAAAATGTAAGTATATGTAAGGATAAAGATTAGTAGGCCTCGTAGTCTAGGAAGACCAAGCGATTGACTGCACAGGGTGACCATTGAAGTCTCCTTTGATGTCTTGCTGGAACAGGCTTTAGATGTCAGTCATGCAACTGTAGACAAAATACTGAAAGCCAATCTCATTTTTCCTCAGAAATGGATTGCTGTATATCCGAGTTTCAAAACGAGTCATAATTAATTATGGTATTATAAAAGCATTTTATTTCATTTTATTCATCCTGCGGCATCAAACGGGTATTAAAAAAATATTTTCCAAATAGTTCTACCATCGCTCTCCTGTGTTCCATTATACAGCTTCTCTAAGTAGAAAAATCCTTTTAACTGCTTTCAAGCTCCGCCTACCACTGCATTTGTTCTCCATTAAAACCACCAATGCAACAGTGGACTATTTAGTGTTAAAATGTTTGTGCCTGCCTGAGAATGACAGTAGTCATTTCACGCCTGCATGTTTATTGTGTGTCGGATGTGGTGTGCATAATAATTAGTATGACCAACAACTGCAGTTTTACGGATAACTGTGTTGACATTATAGGCACCACAAACCTAACACTTTGTAAGTCGCTTTGGATAAAAGCGTCTGCTAAATGACTAAATGTAAATGTAAATGGAGCAACAAGCGATATGTCATACAGGAGCCATAATACATTAGGTGCCAAAACAAAGTTACTGGTTTCAACTAAAGCTAGACCACTACCTGTTGAGAGAAATGTTTTTTTTGTCTGCCAGGTATTCACAGAAGAGTTGGGTTTTAAGTAGTTTTTTTAATGTTGTGAGAGATGTGGTTGACCGGACAGAGTTAATAAGAATGTTCCAACTGGAAGAAGTTGTGAAGCAGAATGAGCAGGAACGTGATTTACTGTCCTTATGAGAAGGCAATTCAAGACGCCGCTGGTTTGGTTGATGGGGTGTAGGAGTGCAGGAGGGTGTGAAAGTAAGCCGGTGCAGATCCAGTGATGGTCCTGTAGGCAAGTGACTTGAATCTGATACGGGCTTCGACCGGTAGCCAGTGGAGAGAGAGGAAAATGGGTGTCACACGAACCCTTTTGACCCCAGTGATCAAGTGGTGCGCATTGGACAGCGAGCCCCTCCATTACACCCTGAAGGATCTGCCAGAGAGGTAGGATTTGAACCAGCGGAGAGGGGAGCCTGAGATACCTAGTGATGACAAGGTTGCTAGCAGTATCTGGTGATTGACAGTATCAAACGCTGCAGATAAGTCTAGCAAAATCTGGACCGAGGATTTAGAATCCGCCTTGGCTACCCGCAGTGCTTCTGTGACCGATAGCAGTGCAGTCTCAGTGGAGTGGTTCGTTTTGAAGCCAGACTGCTTGTCATCCAGTAGTTTGTTCTGGGATAGGTAGGAAGACACCTGGTTGAACGCTGCCCTTTCAAGTGTTTTTACAATGAATGGGAGGAGAGAGACAGGTCTGTAACTGTCGGGAGTAGAGGGGTCGTATGAGGGTTTCTTCAGTAGGGGCGTGACCTGGACCTGTTTGAATGTGGATGGAAAAGTGCTGGTGAGAAGGGAGGTGTAGATGATGTGTGTGAGTGCAGGTGTGAGTGTGCTGGATATGGCCTGAAGGAGATCATGGGGGATTGGGTCAAGTTGACAGGTGGTGGGGTGTCTGGAGAGAAGTCTGATTACTTCAGTGTCCGTCAGTGGGGTGAAAGAGAAGAGTTCGATGGTTGAAGTGTGGGAGGTGTGTACCAAGGTCTGAGGTACCGAAAATTGTTTGCTGATGGATGATGTTTTCTCAGTGAAAAATAAAGCGAAGTCTTCCGCAGTCAAAGATGAAGTGGGAGGGGGAGGAGGGGGGCAAAGAAGAGAGTTAAATGTCTTGAAAAGTTGTCGAGTGTAAGGTGCATTGCTCACCTTGGTGGTATAGAAAGACATTTTAGCTTTGGTAACACTAGCAGAGAAAGAGGAGAGTAGTGACTGGCGGAGAGACTAAAATTAAAAAGCATTGCTGTGCTGTCAATTTTTGATCTGATCACTATTGCTTTGTAGGAGATCGCTTGACATGCCCTGAGCACTATTCACACGGGATTAGTGTGACCTGGGGACCTCAAGTCATTTGTAATAATTGCAGAGGTTGTCCATGATCTTTATCCTGTGCGAATAGGTCATGTCTGTAATTTGAAAAGTAAAAATTTCCCCACAAATTACCTACTATATTTTGACGAACACCGAGGTCCTGTGATAATATTAGTGCGAATCGGCATCTCTGTGATTTGGCGGGCTCATATATCATTTTTTAAGGTTTTATCCACCGTTTTCAAATAATGGAGGCTGTTTTGAAGTGTTTTGGTATTATTTCGGGTGCTGGTTATATCCATAGGTTACCGGGAGTCTCCTGTTTGTTTATTTATCATGAAAACTCTCGTAACATTTAAGATTCGTGATCGCGGTGATCTTCTATCCGGTTCTCAATCATGGAGCTCAAATGCTGACAGATACCGATATCATTAAACACCATATAACTATAGGCTTTACAAACTATAAGCAAAGCCTTGCCATCGTATCCGGGAAAAAAGTTAGTAAATTTCAGTAAAATCACTGGCTTTATTTATCCTGTGCGAATGCGCCACATGAAATACAGACGTGGGGGAGGCAGAACACCATTCAAACCAATCGTTGTAAAACTGGCCTCAAAACCAGGGTAGAAAAATGTCTTTTACTTACTGATTTTGATGTTTTTGAATGTAAAAACCACGCAAACGTCATAAGTAGACCTCAGACAATAGTATAAAACAATAAATAAGCCCAGTTCATCACACCTTTAACTTATGTTAACAAACACAACCTTAGTGTAAAGTGGTACCGATATTTTATCATTTGTTCACCAAATTCATGCTATTGGTCACATTCAAACTAACAAAGTAATACTGTGATCCAGTTTTTATACTGTTCAATAATTTTATAATTTCTTATAGTTGTCTCTTTGCATTAAAGGAAAAGTTCACCCAAAAATAAAGATTCTGTCATCCTTTACTCGCCCTTGAGTTGTTCCAAATCTATGTACATTTCTTTGTTCTGATGAAAACAGAGAAAGATTCGTGAAAGAATGCTTGTAACCAAACAGTTTTTGGCCACCGTTGACCACCATAGTAGGAAACATAACTTTATTACTTTTTTTGTTCTGTTGCACACAAAAGAAGATATTTTGAAGAATGTAGGAAAGCAAACAGCTCTTTTTGACTACCATTGTCATTTTTTCTATTATGGTTGTCAATGGTGTCAAAGAACTGTTTGGTGACAAGGAAGTGTCCAAAAATCTTTCTCTGTGTTCAACCAAACAAAGAAATGTATACAAGTTTGGAACAACTCGAGAGTGAGTAATTCATGACAGAATTTTCATTTTTGAGTGAACATTCCCTTTATGGTAGGATAGAAGAAACTAGTTTAACATTTAATAAATATACACATCAGCTATAAGACATATTATTTATGTTAACTATGTTCACACTTGTTTAAGTCTGGTGTTTGGGAAAGTTGACTATGCGCCTGTCTCTATTTATTACAGTTCATTGTGGTTTGAATGTAGTCATATTTGTCATGCTGGATGCTGTGAGTGGCTTGGGGCAGGTGGACCACCTGAAAGCTTTCGAGCAAATTGTTGGGGAATAATATGTCTGTCAGCTTTCTGCCAGTTTTGTAGAATGTGGCAGCATGCAAATTCTAGGAAATCAGACAGAAATATGTGTATTTACAGACATCAAAATTTGAAAATCTATTTCCTTTGCTTAACCCTCAGGTGGTGAAGATGATGATTGTTGTGGTGTGCACCTTCGCCGTTTGCTGGCTCCCCTACCACGTGTTTTTTCTGATTTATCAGTTCCGCCCGGACCTGTCTGAACATACCTTCACTCAGCAGGTCTATCTGACCATCATGTGGCTGGCAATGAGCTCCACTATGTACAACCCCATTATCTACTGCTGCCTCAATGACAGGTAATTTCACCTGGAGTGAAAACATGGTAATTGACGCTCACACATGGACATCTAGCTCTCTCCGGAGTTGCTGCAACATTTGCTATAATATCATTATTGTTCAAAATGATCCCAAGCACTGTCCAGCGCTGTAGTTTAATGTTCTCTAATGTGTAACTGAGGTACTAAAGCCACACATCACAAGAACCTTTGAAAGCAAACAAAACTCTATAATTATTTTCACCTTTCGATCCGTCATCCTCAACACAGTTTCGACATAAGTCATGTCTATTTTTATCTTCTCGCTCAGATTTCGCGCCGGGTTCAGGCAAGCATTCCGCTGTTTCCCATGCGTCCCTGAGGGATCCTACGAGGGCCTGGAGCTTAAGTCCACCCGGTACCGCCAAACCCAGACGAGTCTATACCGGGCCAGTCGAATGGAGACCACTGTGTCCTGTGTGATGCATCAGTGTGAAGACGGCCAGAAGGTTACCTTCGGAAGCATCAAAGGGGCCGCGGGGAGACAGGCAGGTCACAGCCCTTCCAGAGATCTCACTTCCAATGGTTCATCCTCTCGTAGCATCTCCAAAACAGTATCTGAGACCTCCAGCTTTTACTCAAGTAATAACCTAGCGGAATAGGAACACAGAGTGCCATTAGGAGAGAAAAGCTACTGTCTTATCTGGAGATGTAATCTTTTATTGATGCCTCATATCATTTCTGTCCCTGTGTCGATTTTCTGCATGTGCACACGCGTGTATTGTAGCTGGTTAAGTGCATAAAGTGTAACTAGTTTTCTTTATTTTTCATTCTTGACGCACTCTATTTTATAATTCTGACTGGGGGAACATTTAAATAGATTTTCTTGCAGAAAGGCCTTTTTCACCAAAGTCATGTAAATGTCCTAAACATACTTTATTGTGTTGCCTTGTATCTATATGAGGGCCTGATTTATTGATCCTGCATTCACTGAAGACGTTTTAAAAGTTTACTTTAATGGACATGTGACACAGAGGATCAATGTGATGCTATAAAGGTTAAATTCTCCAGTAATATTGACTCATCTTGCAAGCAACAAAACCTTGCGTGGGTTTAGACATGGGGTAGAAAGACTACACTTGATCCCCACAGTCCACAGACATGATATTATGTAACTCTTAAGGACAGATCAATGTGTGACGAAAAAATTTGAGGTCAGGGATTGTGCTTTGAAGGCTTTTATATGTTTCTATTCCCTTGCCTGCATTTTTTTTTATATTACTATTCATTTCAGAATTGCGCTTCTTCAAAATAATCTCATGGCAATTAATACATATTTTATGAGGTGACTAATTTGTATGTACATTTGTACTAGTGACAAATAGGTTAAAGGGCGGAGTTATGGGTGAGGCCTCCTTGTTGTTTTACTAGTAATTGTAAGTTTTAGTTCGTTTTACTTATACATAGAAATAAGCCATCTCGTAAAATAGATACAAATTGCTGTGAGATCAGGTTTAAAACCATAGATTTTGGGAATGTGCAGGGACTCTTGTAAAAAATATTTTTATAATGGCATTAGTAAGTGTATAGTTCTTTCAAATAAATAACAAGTAACTTAAAAGGGAATTAAAACGTTGAACTAGTATTAGAAACAGTCGAATGTAAAATAAAGGTTTACAGGTATAAAAGTCAATTTTTATTATTTTTATTGTATTGAAGAAATTCTTCTTCTTCATAAAACACCGGCCGCACACACGCACGTCATCACCTTAGTGAAAAGCCAGAGTAAAATTCGCTCTCACCACACTCGTCGATTTTGTTTGGATATTAACCTGGATACCGTCATAGCAATAGGACCCTCACGATACAATATGTTACAAGATCGTGACTGAAGAGGTGACTAGGGTGAGAGGCTTATAAAAGATACACGAGATTGTGACTGGGGTGAGGGGTTTATAAAAGTTACAGGAAATATGTGGGATTAGGGGGGAGAGGTCGAACACCTGCTGTTTGTTTCAGCCAGAATCGGTGAGTGACAGCGGTGTCCGTTTTCCAAGACTGAGCATGCCGTTCTGGCATGGAGCGTCTCTCCAGTGTATTTGTGGGTCTGTTCTTAGCTCTTTCATTGTTGAGCTCTGAGAGGATGTAACGCTTGGCAGCGTGCTTGTTATGGTGCAGTGTGTTCAGAATAAATGTACGGTAAATGACTGTCATTTGCATGTGCCTGGTAGTTTGGCAGGTGATGACAGCTTATTCCCGGCGCAAATGAACCACACTCTGTTCCTGATCTTTAAAAAGACTCAGAAACCTTTTCGACACACCAGACGATGCTTTTTTCACAATCGCAACCGCTTCTCGCTCTCACGCATCATTGGCATGTCTCAAAATCTGATCTGTACATTCAAAACCTATTTGCAAATCCTGTTTTGAAAAGAATGTGAAATGCAAAAAGTGGATAACATCATTGTAAAAAGACACATGAAACTGCATAATATACTAAGACTTGAGTTCAGTGAATATAAATGATTATTTTGTTTTGCAAATTGGTTTGTCTCGTCTAAGCACAAACCAGGTTTTTCTTTCAATTTACCCAATATTTCAATCAATTTAGTTTCATTAAGTCAGTCAATTTGAATTCAGACTTGTTGCTCTAGTAAATTTAAGGATGTTTAAATTGATTCACTTGAAAACAAGACAAAAACACTCATTAAGGTTATTAAGTAAGACGTGAGTATCAAGGTGTGTTTTGTCTGCCAGTCTGGGTTTGCTGTGTCTCTATTGGCCGTATTTGTCTATGCATGTGTGAGCACAGGAGAATTGGATCTCATCTTCTCTATCTGTCTATAATCAAAGTAATTACTCAAGAGACAAGAACACGGAGGGCAGGACAACAGCTGTGTATGAAAGCATTGAAACACATCCACCCGCCAGCGTACTTCATACCCCCCCAAGCATGGCTGCTTAATTTCACTTCAAATTCTTCATGTCTGTATGTAAACACATATAGCGAGTGTGAGCGTTTGTTTAAAAATTTCCTCTACATTAGGACAGCTGGTAGAGTTCATCATTTATTCACAAAGTAAGATGTGCTTTGATTTGCAGCCAGCACAGGAGGCCTCGGACCGCTGGTTCTGCTGGCTTGAAATCGTACAGAACACCCAGATAATTTATGATCTTGTATCAGAATCTTTGGCAGACACTTTCATTAATAACAAAAAAGGGTGGTCGTATTGAAATTTTAATTCATTTTCTTTAGCAATTTTGCACCTTATTTCTGACCTTTAGAATTAATTATTTGCTTGATGATGCTGTGAGTTTACATGTACACACTCTCTTTGCTGTTGTGTTGCGTGTTTTCTGTCTTATATAGTCTTATATAAGTCTTTTTTGCTTTGTGAGAAAACGTTTATGTTGAGAATGTAGAACCAATAGTAACAGTTGGAATGATGTGATTTCAATAGACGGACACTTTAAGCGGTCTGTTTTAAAATGTTGTTTACATACATCCTCTATTTTGATTGATCAAGAAGCATTTTATTAATCTAACAAACTCCTTTATTGACACCCTAAATAATAATGTTAAATTATAAAAAGCTTGACATATCATTTTTTTATATCTATTCAAATATAATAGTAAAAAGATTCCATTAATCTTTGGTTCATGTATTTTTAAATGCAGTGCTTAACAATTTTACTTGACCACCTGTCATAATTAACGGAAAACTCTTTTTGGATTTTAGGAGTTTGTCAAAAATGTTTTTAAAAACTAACACAAATATTTTCACTTATAATAACAAACTGACAACTAACAGTCTATATTTAGACATAATAACCAAAAAAATGAAAATTTTGTATGGCTTCCTGTCACTACAGTTGCTTTGGAACGTGATGTTCCAAATATGGTAAGAGGCGGTACATTTCCATCACACGCTTGCAAAATTCGACCAATCACTACGCACTGGTTAACTGGCCAATCATAGCAAACGGGACAAACATGCACGGCATGTGAAAAATACATAATTTTTTACATTAAATTGTGTATACACATTGCATTACATCTTAAACAAATGATAATATTCATTTTAGCGCTTTCATATGACCCCTTTAAATAAAATCATGGATATACTCTAAAAACCAATGTGTTAAAAATAACACATCTCTGGGTTATTTCTTGGGACCACACGTTTTGTATATCTTTCAACACAACTTGTGTTAAAGATCATCACAATGTGTGTTGAATGTAACAAGTGTTAAATAGATAACACAAAACAATGTGTTAAAATGAACACACATCCATTTTAAGGGTGAAACCACAATATATATTTTATTTAGATTTAGAAATACTATATTGTGACTAAAGATATTACACATACTGGTGGATTAACCATTACAGTTAATATTTTGGAAATTAGTAATTAGTAATAATTGTTAGTTTAGGGTAAACAAATTGTTTTAAAGATCATCACAATCTCTCCATTAAGCTGGGCTCATCAACCAATACACCTTCGAGAACAGCCAGAAACCTGGGAGTGGTAGTTGATTATCAGCTAAACTTCACTGATCATGTTGCCAGAACCACCCGGTCCTGAAAAAAATCACTCTCCCGTAACTTCTCTGGATCTGTTGTGGAATGATCTGCCCGCTGCTACAAGATCAGCAGATTTTATGGCCATCTATAAGAATCGACTGAAAACACATTTCTTCCGTCAGCACCTGACCGATTAGTGCTGACTTCTATTTCTTTTCTACTCTTTCTATAAAAAAAAAACCTTAGCTTTATATACTGTGTTGGGCTATATGAGACCAGTTTTTACTGTACTTTGTTGTCCTTATGTTGTTCTAATTCGTTCTATGGTTTACCTCATTTGTAAGTCGCTTTGGGTAAAAGCGTCTTCTAAATGTAAATGTAATTGTTTGGTTAGGGCAGTTGGGGCACAAATTGGGTGGTGGTGGTTAAATAAATGTGTTAAGCACTGTATGTTCAGCGCATCAATGACCTGAAGTATAAGATGTATTCTGCATAATATATGGTGGTAATGTTTATGTTCATAAATCCACTCCCGCTTAACCAACAGATTACAATAAATTACCTGTTGATAACAAAGTTTACCATGCCTGAACGTATTATCGTATTATGTAAATATTTATTTTATGATTACAGCAGTGATTTCCAAAATATGTATGTATTGAATATTTAAAGACAAATATTTATGTTCTTGCTTTTTGAAACATGTTGACAGAGCAAAGATGCATCTACATCTTTCAGATATGCCATAGCTTCACATAATGTTTTAGTACCTATGGGCTGAGTTGTGTTGTAATTACAGTAATGGTCATGCAATTTTTGCTTTTAATGTTGTGTTGAACTGTCCCATTTATATATGCCTGGTTAAGGATTGTATATATAGTGTATGCTCGTATGCTTTGACAGATATACCTATGTATTTTCAGGCCTGTGTCCAAAATGAAGTGTCTGGATGTCTCCATTTGACATTACAAACATTGAGAGAAACTGAACTGTGGAACAAATATTATTTGTGACACATAAAAAGAGCCTCTTAAAAGGATATTTTACTCCAAAATTAAAATTCTTACATCACTCAACTGTCTTTCTTCTGCAGAACTCAAAAGAAAAACTTTTCAAGACTGTTTCGAAACCACTGCATGAACCAAATTGGCCCTAATTGACTTCCACTGTATGGACACAAAACCACTCAGATGTTGAAATGATGACAGAATATGGGGGGTGAACTATCCTTTTAAGTTATTGAGAGAGTAAGTACACGAGTATGTGGCTTACAGTGACGGGTAGAGCTATCCAACATCTTGTTGAAATTCCACTGTCTTTTCGATCAGATGTTAAGTAGAGTCTCTGTCTGCAGAGGAAGCTTGATCTCTGTTGTTCCCATAAGAGCTGTCATAAAGATTTAATTTTAGTCAATGTGCTTGCTGTCGTCTTTTCTTAAAGATGTTCTTGTGATGAATCTCAATGGAGAATCTTTAGTCACTGTGCATTCAACAATGTGAATGACCGTGTGCTGTGAATTCACAACTAAAATTCACAAGGACCTGTTGTAGGGGATTTACTGTAAAAGATCTGTAGACCAGTTATGATTGAATGAAGACAAGAAGAAGGAATGCAATTAATAGAAGAGAATTTACTGAAGAAAAATCGTATTTTAGTTTTGCCAGCAAAAGTCAGCTTCAGCACTCTCAAAGAGTTCCACAGGCCGACCTGTCTTACATCAAAACTGAAGTAGTTTTTATGCTAACAGAGGTTTCTAACTACGTCAGTACTTAATTAAACCAACAACAAATGATTGGTTAAATAGATAGATAGATAGATAGATAGATAGATCTAGTGTTGAACAAGAACACAAACCTCTCAAACACTTCTGGAGTCATGAGACAGGACATATAGTCCTATAGATTATCAAAGATCACAGGCATGTACTAAAATACGAATTAAAACATGACTTTTCGTCTGCCTCGTGATTTTCCACTCTTTCTCACTTTCCTTAAACAAAACAATCGAACATACAGAAACCGCTCAAGGGAAGAGTGTGTGCTAAAAGAAGATGTTTTCCTTTATGATAATAAGAAGTCCCTTTTCACAGTCACACTGACCAAGCAGGAAGAGAGAGCCTAAGCATTCATTAGAGACTTAAACCATAAATTATTCTCTTCTTTCTGTTTCAGGTTGGTGTTAATTGTCATGATTCCGCTATCATGTCATGTTTATTCTTGTCTTGCAGCGGAGTAATAGCATAGCCTTAGGGTATTGTGTGAGAAAGTCATGGCTTTGTTTATTTGATTTGTTTATTTATCTGGTTTATTGACATACATTCTCGTGTCTCGTCAGTGTTTCCCGCCATCTCGTTTCCTTGTTACCTTCCCATTAGTGTTTAATCCCCAGCACCTGTTCCCTATTAATTATTCTGTGTTTGTTCCCTTTAAATAGTCCTCATGTTTCCATTGTCTTGTGTCGGTCGTTGTGTTTTCCTGTCTGTGCCTTGTGAATTGGATTACCTGTTTCCCATGCGCATGTTCCTGTCTATGTTATCCAGTCTTGTCTAGTGAGTCTTTAGTCTAGTTAATGTTAAGAGTTTTTTGTATAGTATTCAATAAAATACCTGTTTAACCACAGTGCCTGCCTGCATTTGGGTTCTCCCCCTCCATTTCATGACAGTTAATCGTGCTTAAATCATCAATTTAACATGATAATGCTGAAGAATATTTGATTGATATTTGTCAAAACCACATAAAAGTATTTTATTTGATGTAAGGTAAAGCCATGGCACCGGTCCCTACATTGTTGTTCAAGGCATTATAGCCAAATGAAATGGAAATTAAGGTGTCCTAAAATAGTCAGCCTGTATTAATTTTATGCTTCAAGTCATTAGATTAATAGCTGCTTGTGAAAGAGGACAGAAATTGGTCCATTGTGATGGACTAAAATGTTTAACCCTAAGCCCAATTAATAGCACAGTCTATAGGTATAAGAACAGGCTGGATTAAACGATCCATAGACCCAACCATGGCCTAAATAAATGTCTTAGCAACTTTTTAGTAGTTTATTTCTCCCTTAACTCTTCAAATCACATAATTTCTCTGAGGAAAGGGAAAGATCGAGAGCTAGACTACATAATGATTTACTGGGATGTCCTGATACTACTAATGAAGTCTCATAGTTTTTGTGAAGATCTTGAAATAAGTCATGGACTTTATATGTGAATTCAGTGAAGCTGCCACATCATGGACAGTTCTGAATATCAACAATGTTTACAGTTCTTGTACAAAAACAACAGAGAAGAGTCTTCAAATGGAGCTTTGAGAGCTTGTGACTCCATCTTACTTTTACAGCTTCATAGTCGGGCTCTTTTCTGACCTTGATAAATAACTGCAATGAGAAAAAATATGGAAATTAAAATGGCCAGTCGTACCATCTTATTCTGACTCTGCCCGTCCAGACGGTGCATAAATGCAAACAGTTGCCTTTCAAAATCGTGCCTATACGTGTCATTCAGTCATTACATTATGATGTTTTAATGTTCAATTAAAAAGATGTTACAGTTGCACAGAGTCCAAACCAAGGAGACAGCAGTGGATGTATTTAATTTTTTGTGTAAATCCCTCAGAAACCATAAGTAAAAACCTGCTTGTTTGCCCGAATCACTTCAAATCAGAGTGCTTTTCTAACCTGGGACAGTACAAGCAGGATTAGATTCAAAGTTGTTCCTCAAGAGGGATCGAGGCCGACTGAAGGAGACAAAACTCAGGTGCGCAATTCGTGGATTATACGAATGATTTGAGACGTTTAAGACGAAACTAACCGCAGAGGAATTCAGGAAACATGATTTAGCTAAACGATTGCCATGGCAGTACTACACGTGTGTTGTGTTGACAAGCAAGACGGAAGGGGGGTGGGGTGCGCTGTAACTCATTATCATTTAAATAAACATGCACTAAAACAGGTTGCTGTTTTTGACGAGGCAATAAGGGTTTTGTTTACACTGCCATTGAGTGTTTTTAAGCAAAATATGTTCCAGACATTTCATGAAGACCCTGATAAATCATACCAACTTGTGGAAGTGGTCGTTTGATGTCTCCTTTAAAGGAATATCACCCTCATGTTATTCTAACATATATTTCTGTTGAACTTTTTGTTTGTTATTTCAATGTATGCTCATAGTGACCATGGGCGGTCAAAGTCCAAACAAGACAACGACAAAAATAAAATATCAGTCTGCACCGCTGAGTTGTTGTTGAATATAAAAGTATTTTAAAAGATTGCTTTCTTGTGTGTTTCACACACAAACAGAATACAAGTCTGCATGAGGGTAAGTAAAATATATTTTTTTCCTACTCTTTCTCTCTTTTCTTTTTCAAATATTAAGGCATTCTGAATCAGTCACCGCAGACATCTCGCAGCTCTAGTGAACATGTATATCTGCATCGAGTCTCAAAAAGCCAAACACAAACTTTCCATATGAACCATGACATTTTAAAACTCCGTACAGTAGAAACTAACTTCGATGATGTGTCGCCCCTCATTGATTCTAATAATATTTGCATCCCTAGTCATATGCCACATTATACAGCCATATGCAGTAATGGCACAATGGCAGCAGAGCATTTTAAACATTCACTTTCTCCCATTGTAAAGATAGAGAAGAGAAAGGTTGAGATACTATCATCTAAATAGATCCAAAAATGGACGTGAGGCATGAATAACTCGAGCTTAAAAGACCCGGTTCAAACTTTCTCTCGAGACACAAGGTTTGTCAGAAACTGGCGAAGGATTTGAGGAGAAAGAAACTTGCCTAGCGGCCTGGGTGACCCTCCATTTTCTTTTCCATCAAACTCTCCACATGTTATTAAATAATAGCAGCAATGATGTGTTCAGCCTACAGCAATCACATGGGACATACTACATTGCATCTTTTTGACAGGGCATGTGGATTATAAAAGAGTGTGCAGTTGTTTTCCTTAACTCAGATAAGAATAGCTTTTTCACTCCCAGTTGTTTTATTCTCTATCCTTTCTTTGTCTCAGCATGTAAAGTAGTGATTTTTTTCAAGCATATTGCCACATCTTCTCTGTCCTTAGTTTTGCACCTTTAATCGTTCGCTCTTCGGATTCAGATTGAATTTCAGACTTTAATCTAATTCAAACATCCTGTTGTGGAGAAACTCAAAGGTCATGTAGAACTTCTGTGACAAACAGCCGCATACCGTTGTGAGATAAAAGGCCATTATTTTCACAGATTGTTCATCCTTATTGCAGATATAATGATACTAGAAATCTTGCTTTCGCACCTCATAGTAAAATCGATCTAAATTACGCCAGGTTGTAGTTTTTATATCAAGAGGATAAGATCATCAAAGTATTACTGGTGGACTTTCTTCAGCTGCGCAATCTAGATATTGATGTCTAAACCCCTCTGACTTAGGTCATACGCAAGAAGATGAATCAAAGTATTTTCTACATTAAATTGTATCTAAGATTTAAAGTGAAAGAAACATTGACTATATCCGTCTTCTTTCGAATTCCTAAAAGTATCAAAAAAATTGTTTATTCTCATCAAATTGACTATAAAAAAACATTCTTTAAGCACCTATAGGTTTGGAACACAGCCACTGATCTCAAGGACAAGGTGAATACAGCTGCTTTATCCAATGTAGACAGAGATTTCACCTGCTCATGACAAAAGCCGTAATGAGACTGAAGGTCTCTCCTACCACTCTATTCGGTCTAATGGAAAAAAGAAAAGGGCAGCCATTCCATCCCCTCTAATGTGCCGTCTGTCCTCCTGTATCCCTCTCGTCTTTTCAATTTTCTCGGCAGGAGGGGATGTTGACATTCCAGCCAGGAGGAGGGTGGAATAACCCCCACCGGGACCATGACCCTTCAGAGAGGAGCACGGGCTGCATTAGCCTCTTCCAGCTTCCCCACTTGCTTATAATTCTTCAACCGAGAGAAGTACCATGCCAAAAAGTGCAGAACAGCGGAAACTCCCGGCAAGGCTAAACAGTGGATGTCCAAATATTTTACACAAGCTCCGGTGTCTCAAAACATTACTTAAAATACAGTGAGATGTTATAGTTTAAACCACCACACTGGAAGTCATGATGAGAGCAGGTGCATTATGGTCTAATTCACAGCTGTAGACATAAATACTGTACTGACTGCATGAAGTGCCTTTTATGTTTTTAAAATCAACTGTAATGGATGGCAGCTAAAAGCTGCAAATACTGCATAAACCCTATCATTAGCATCATCCACTGCCATTTCAAAACACAATGGATGCCTGGTAATGAATTACTAACATTAAAACATTCACATCTCTGCCATGAGCATACTAAGTAAATAATACATTGGAAGTAATAATGTCCCTGTTGACAAACGAAACTGGGATGGACTTGAATAGTTAGCACAAAATCAAACATTCACTTATTCACCTTCTGTGAAACACAAAAGAAGAGCTGTTTGGTTTACAACATTTTTCAAAATATCTTCATTTATGTTCTGCAGAAGAAAGAAAGTCATACGGGTTTGCACTGACATAAAAGTCAGTAAATTATTTTTCTTTTGTGGGTGAACTAACCCTTTAAAATATCTCTGTGAAAACACTACTGCAGTCAGATACTGTGTTCACTGTTTACCCCATCAAAAAGCTTTTAGGCGACCTCCACCTATCAATCTTTTGGTGTGTTCACAGTTTTTTGTGCTACAAAGCTACTTTGCTACCATTATTTGTGATATAATTATAGTAGCCTTTCTAGACAAAGTAAACTCCTAAGAAAGAGAGGGTATACAGAAGCTTGCAGATACTGTAAGAACCACATTTCTTATGAGCGAAACCATTTCCTGTAGTCAGTGGTTTGAAAGACAGCTGGATGCCTATTATATATGTGTGTCGAGAGAATGCCAGGGTTTTTTAATATAACAGATACGGCACAGTGATGGAGGTCTTGTGCATTTTCCTTCATTTACTAATGGAATCAAAAGACTGCTGCTAGATCTTCCAGCTGGACACAGCATGCAGAAAACATTCAAGGTCTGGAACTTATTGCTGCTTTCTTTGGCCAAGGCCCACCCAATAGAACATATGACTGACAGATAAAGCAACCAATCACGTTTCGTCTTGAGCCATGTCAATGTTTAGAGGCGTGAAAATGTTCCCGTAGGAACAGTCTCAGGCCAGTGTAAATTCACAAACTTGTCAAAAGTTAACAGCAACAAAATGATTATAGGTTTATGCCGTGACCTTGCATACTCTTTAGAATTAAGTGTTAAGTCGATCGTGATGAATTCTTAGCAACCGTTGTAAACACGACCTGTATACTGACACCTGTATTTCTTATGCGCATAGTTTAGTCATGCTTTACTTTTCAAAGCACTTTTGTCAGAAGTGGTCAAGCTTCACTTTCAATCAAGTTCAGTGTTTTACAACTACATACAGCGATAAGGATGAAAGGAGAAACAAAGCTAACATATACTGTAGGATCACAGCCTTATTGCTGGAGCTTGTTTTGAGGATGCACCCTAGGAATATAAAGGATAAAAGTAAATACCTTCATCATACCAACAGACCAGGAAGGCTTGCGAGACACCCTGCAACTCAGTGAAGTATAGGGTTACCTGAAAAAGGGAGTGTACAAAGCATCTTGAGATATTTTGCACAGAGAATATAGTCTTAATGCATTTGCCCAAATTTTGTAACAGACTTAAGACTTATGAGTGCATTGCTACGTATAGTACAGTTCATATTGAAGGATTTTTTTTCGAATAATTTCTTCCTCAAACAATTCATAGAAAATAAAAAATGTGTTGCTTGTTGTAGAATCCACAGTAAACAAAGTGATTTAAGTCTTCAATGAATGACATGTACAGTGTATGAGGTTTATAGTATTATTGACCACTTCGCAAGATGTAAACACTCGCCCCCAGAAGCACTTCCGGTTTCAGTTTTTATTTATGTATTATTTTATTTATCTTTCATATATAATTGAATCTGAAAGATTTTTGTTTAACATTTTAAATCAACTATAAATATTTTGTTGGTTGTATTTAGTTCAACCTTATGAGTAATTGGAACATGAAGTTCGTTGTTTAAATCTTCCAAAGAGGTCTATAAATGGTTTCTCCAGCAACAACATAAACAGACGTTATGTGGCCTAAACTTAACTTCCAGCAGACCTCTGCAAAGAATCAATAACTGTTGAGTAGTTTTAATGTATAAATACAATTCATATACAATGATTATACATTTTTATTCACATTAATTAAATATAAAATAAATTATTATATTATGCCCAAAAACAGACAAAAAGTTAACTTTGGGCCAGGCGTGTGCATCCAATGGAACTGGCTATAACTGAAATGGTCCTTTCCTTGTACGAGAAAAGTGCTTTGAAAAGTTTACGAAGTTTTGAGCAATGTAATGCTTGCTGTTCTTTGGAGCATGTTTGCTACTGTGTAATCTAAACATCCTTAACCACCAGCTGTCCTCTCTTCTTTCAAAATAGAATTTAATGTACTGGAATAAAATCAACACCTTCCACCCACTGCAACCTAAGTGTGAGCTTGTTTGAAGCTTTGCCTAAGCATTCTAAACTAATTAAGACTGAAGGCACGATCTCTCAATGGCTCCAACAAACACACACAAATATGTGAGAAAACCGCTGAGGTTTTTTTCAGATGTCATTCACGCATAGTTTGGCAGTTTAACATGTGCTCTCTCTTTCTGTGCACGCATAGTTGAATTCAATCCACCATCTTCAATGCAATTTTACAGATTATAAATCTTTGACCCCAAATGAACAAATGCCAGTTGCAAGCAAGAAGTTCTGGCGAGTATAAGCAAGTAACCCAAGCTTAAAAGCCAAATGTTGTCAGAACTAGGTTATTTAGTTTTACTTCTTAAATGTAGAGATTAGTTGCAGTCTTAAAATGAAGTACAGAAAGTCAAGTGGATTTGACAGCGAGAACTGACATCAGCAGGAATCAGTGGCGGGGAGTCTAAGGTGAGGAAAGGCATGCTGGGATATGTGCGGTAAGAGTTAGCATGCAGAGCAGTTGGTTGGGGGTGAGGTGGGTTGAATGTGGCATAACGTGCCTAGCTAATGAGGATCATACCCTTAGGGGCCATTACCCTAGAGGATGAGGACGATAATGGAGAAAAAAATATGTATTAGTAATGAGAAGACAAATCCATTTGTTTATCTCAGGTAATATATAGGACAGAGTAACTACAGGCGGAAACATTACAAGATAGCAGTAAAAGATACTTTGGTGGTGGCCACTACAATACAAAAAGATGCCGTGGGTTGAGACAGCGTGTCTATTCATGTTGATGCAGGGAAGAGATCATGCGGGCATGAGAAAGACTGTAGAAAGAGTGAATTTTAATAATAAGAAGAAGGATAAAAGGACCTGTGTTAATATTCTAAAGACTTTCCAGCAGAGACCTGTTAGGACCCGCGGTGCTAAGGCTTCTAGCGTAAATACTTAGAGATGTCTATGAAGATCCTTTCCAGCAGAGAGATGTTGGAGAGAAAGATCCTCTAAAAATCATCCCAGAGGAGGTTGCTTTGATTCGGATCAGTAAGAGAGTAACATTGTTTTTCAGTTTGTTAGAACTAAGATATGTTGTTGTTGTACTATTAGCTGTGTAGCGGAGCAGTTTTGAGTTTTATTGTTTATTTGGAACCAGTGTGCTGCTTGTATATACTTTGTGTCGTCTTTGCTTGTTTATTCATTTGGATTATTATTTGCGTGGTCTAAACTATGATAAAGTTAAGCATTTCATGCTTGCATTGCACAGCATGTTTGAGGGCAGAGCTAGCTAACAGTAAATAGCAACGTTGTTAAAGGCGTCTGATCTGACAGCAAGATAGCAGTTAGGAGTAAGTTAGTAGACGTTCTTCCCCCCTTTGTAAAGGCAGGGACAACCGGACTACGTACCGCAGGGTAGAGATTGAGAGGAAGAGGAAACAAGCTTTGAAGAGCTGTTTGTCTGTTTAGGGCTACTGTACAAAACATGTCAGCGCAACATGGCGAATTCAATCATGTAGGCCCACTTTGTATGTAGATATAAATAGCTCATTCTAATGTAATACAAACATAACAGTTCATCATGTAAACTCTTTATAAACACCTCTGAAAAAGTCGTTTTGTATATTATATTGCATTTCTGTCAATAGATCCTCCTAAAAATCCCACATTGCTCCTTTAATTGGGATTTTCTTCCAGAGACAACACAGGATGTTGATCCAGGACCACTTCTTATTTGTGTACAGTCGTGGCCAAAAGTTTTCAGAAGTACATAAATATTCATTTTCAAAAGGTTTGCTGCTAAACTGCTTTTAGATCTTTGTTTCAGTTGTTTCTGTGATGTACTGAAATATAATTACAAGCACTTCATATGTTTCAAAGGCTTTTATCAACAATTACATGGCATTTTTGCAAAGAGTCAGTATTTGCAGTGTTGGCCCTTCTTTTTCAGGACCTCTGCAATTAGACTGGGCATGCTCTCTATCAACTTCTGGGCCAAATCCTGACTGATAGCAACCCATTCTTTCATAATAACTCCTTGGAGTTTGTCAGAATTAGTGGGTTTTTGTTTGTCCACCCGCCTCTTGAGGATTGACCACAAGTTCTCATTGGGATTAAGACCTGGGGAGTTTCCAGGCCATGGACCCAAAATTTCAACATTCTGGTCCCCGAGCAACTTAGTTATCACTTTTGCCTTATGGCACGGTGCTCCATCATGCTGGAAAATGCATTGTTCTTCACCAAACTGTTGTTGGATTGTTGGAAGAAGTTGCTGTTGGAGGGTGTTTTGGTACCATTCTTTATTCATGGCTGTGTTTTTGGGCAGAATTGTGAGTGAGCACACTCCCTTGGATGAGAAACAACCCCACACATGAATGGTGTTAGGATGCTTTACTGTTGAATAACACAGGACTGATGGTAGCGCTCACCTTTTCTTCTTTTTCCAGATGCCCCAAACAATCGGAAAGGGGTTTCATCGGAGAATATGACTTTGCCCCAGTCCCCAGCAGTCCATTCACTATACTTTCTGCAGAAGATCAATCTGTCCCTGATGTTTTTTTGGAGAGAAGTGGCTTCTTTGCTGTCCTTCTTGACACCAGGCCATCTTCCAAAAATCTTCGCCTCACTGTGCGTGCAGATGCGCTCACACCTGCCTGCTGCCATTCCTGAGCAAGCTCTGCACTGGTGGCACTCCGATCCCGCAGCCGAATCCTCTTTAGGAGACGATCCTGACGCTTGCTTGACTTTCTTGGACACCCTGAAGCCTTCTTTACAAGAATTGAACCTCTTTCCCTGAAGTTCTTGATGAACCTATAAATTGTTGATTTAGGTGCAATCTTAGTAGCCACAATATCCTTGCCTGTGAAGCCATTTTTATGCAACGCAATGATGGCTGCACGCGTTTCTTTGCAGGTCACCATGGTTAACAATGGAAGAACAAGGATTTCAAGCATCACCCTCCTTTTAACATGTCAAGTCTGCCATTCTAACCAAATCAGTCTGACATAATGATCTCCAGGCTTGTGCTTGTCAACATTCTCACCTGAGTTAACAAGATGATTACTGAAATGATCTCAGCAGGTCCTTTAATGACAGCAATGAAATGCAGTGGAAAGGTTTTTTGGGGATTAAGTTAATTTTCATGGCAAAGAAGGACTATGCAATTCATCTGATCACTCTTCATAACATTCTGGAGTATATGCAAATTGCTATTATAAAAACTTAAGCTTTAACTTAATCTTAAACTTTTCCAATTTCCAATATTTATGTAATTCTCAATACTTTTGGCCACGACTTTACAACACATGAAATTACATGCCACTGCGATCTCTGTTAACATCCTGAACTTTTGAAAACTTTTGTGAACAACACTTTAGCTTTCTCGAAACAGAACAGCCAAAAGATGAAACACACAGCACATAATCTGCCCAGCTGGTCTGAATTCTGTCAGGAGTTTTTGGGATTAACAAACTCATAATTTTGCACAATGAATTACATACAGTAATGTTGGTTAATAACCATGTTTCCCTGGAGGACTTTCGGTTAATGTGCCTCATCTCCAAACTGTCACGCCCATTGTATTACATGGACTAACTGTGTCATGTGCGAGTAGATTTACAGACATACAAATGCACATACACACACAAACACGCTCTAACATAAATGCAGATAAAATAGATTTTTTTTCAGTACATGTTCACAGTAGGATGAAGAGGAAAACAGCAAGAGAATAAACTATTGGAAGGAACAAAAGGACAGCGTGTGATTGGATGCTCAGACATGTGGTCACAGTAGGTGTTACTGGAACATCACAAAAGTTGCCATTTTTCATTCTCTCTCTTCATTCTCTTTCTTTCGCATGTTTCTCTTTACTCTTTTTCTTTCGTTTGGAAAAAACATTTGTTGGTGTATCCAAATCCAGTTGGATTTTAGATTACTCAAATTAACAATGGTTTAACAATAATAACCATGTATTTTTGGTTTGATACCACACTACAATCATTACCATGATCTCACTATAGTAACCATAGTTAATGGGGTCATTTATTATTAGACACGTACAATTGCTAAAATTAAGGTTAAATATTGAGAAAATCGCCTTCAAAATTGTCCATCACTGGCACTGTAGCAGGCCGTTGCTAAGAAGAAACAGTTTTGTTTTGAAGGCGTGTTTCCAGCCATTTATGTTGGAGATTCTGCTGCTCCCACAAAAAAGGTTTTGATATATTATTGGTAATACATTTAAAAAATATCTTCATGAAACATGATCTGTAATGATTTTTGGAATAAAAGAAAAATAGATCATTTTGACCCACAATGTGTTGCTACAAATATACAAGTGCAATTTATGACTGGTTTTGTGGTCCAGGCAGGGTCACATTTAAGGTTCAAATGTGGCAATACACATGGCATTCAATCCACCAAAAAAAGAAACTTTTTTCCACTTATATTGTAATGAAAACATTTGTATTATTGTGAAAATGCTTACTGTTATTTGAGCTGAGAGAAGAAAAAGTAACAAAAGGTCTAAATTGTCCCATCAACAATGTGTTTAAAAATAAAACTATTTTAAAGGTTCTCCACCAAACAACGAACATATCATAATAAAACCCTGAATCACCATTAAAGTGCATTTATCACCGGACTGACCTGCCCTCATTTGCTTAGCTTGCACAGGACTGGCTGATTATGAGATGCAAAAAACACTTTAACCGGCTCATTCACCTAAAGAAGTGGACTGAACTCCTCAAGGTCTGAGCTAAAACAAGAAGCCTGCGTGATTAAGTGCATCATAGGAGACTATATTAAACAAAGACTTCAAATGATCACATCACCCACACGGCATGTTAACTAAAGCTAGGCAGTCCCAATTGCATTTTTAAAATTTGTATTATTGGTAATTACAATATCGGTGGACATCTAAAAAGGTGCGAGCCACTAATCTTTCAAAGAGGAGGGACATTTGTATGCTAAGGCTGGTCCTGTTGCCTAGGTGATTCGTAGTAGCTTGCTTTTAGATTTTGTCAGGGTCTGGCAGATAGGCAGTATGGCTGTGATTTGCATTTTGCCAAGAGCCTAGTGATGTTTCCTCGCAGCATCCCTGCCATACATCAGTATTCATCTGCTCCGGGCTTCCAAAAATCACACTGAGGAGGAAAGGGTGAGCCCCACACCTCTGATTTACTGCATCCTGCCATCAGGTCTAATAATGCATTCGCCTCTTCTCTAACCATTAGTCATTAGTTGGCTGGAATGACATAATAATTACTCCATGACAGCACTAATAATTAAAATCACCCTAAAAATCTGAGGGGATATTGAGGTCATGAAGGCATCAGCAACATGATAAGGGACAGTACAGATGGTAACGTATCAGGTGGTAATCTCAGTATTAAAGCAAATATTTCCTCAATTGTGTGAGAAGTGTGAGAGAAAAGAGGTCAGTCTGGAGACGGGTAATTGCATTCATGAGGAAGTGGCCTAAATATCTCAAATTTGGCTGCAATATTGTCACATTAATAACCGACAATATTATGAATCCATAACCAGATAAGTGACACACAGGGCCATTAACCCTCTCCCCATCCTTTCACCTTCTTGGTCCACAAGGCTTGCCCTTTAAGACAGAATGAAATCAAAACAGACAAATCTAATTTCTTTATGGAATATTGCAGTGTTTATAATAGATGATTTAACCATGTGGGTCATTTTTTTATTCATGTGCCCTCATATTCTTTTATAAGAACCATTAACCTCCCTGGAAGTTTTCTTAAAGGGGTAGTTCAAACAAAAATGAAAATCCTTTCATCATATCTCCCTACTAAATGGGGGATGAGATCTGTTTGGTTACTGTCATTCTTCCAAACATCTTCCTTATTTTCCTTCCTTTTGTTTATCAAAACAAATTTATACAGGTTTGGAACAACTTGACGATGGGTAATTGATGACAGAATTTTCATTTTTTTGTGAACTATCCCCTTAACGTAACATAAATTTTGATGCAGGGTGGGACTATAAAGACTGTCTAATGGCAGAGCTTCTAAAGACTCAGGCCCAGTTAAGACACAGTTTAGCTCAAGCCAGGACTTTGTCTTAGTTAAATTAAGATAGTTTGTATCTTTTATAATAAAAATGCCTTGGAAGTATAAATTACAGGCATACATCATGAGACAATACAATGGCACTGATGTTTTAAGATATTTCTGGGCAAGCGACTTTGTATTCCTGACCTGAAGCAAAGCTCAACAGCATGGTCAATATACTGCATGAGTTGAAAGAGACCAAATTCTCTCCTAGAAATTGGGTTGCACTGCATGTCGGTGGGGACAGACTGAGAATGAAAACCTCCGCCACCCCCTAATAAACTCAGCATCAAAGTCGCCTCCTCACCTGGGAAAATATCACTGCCGAGGAACAGTATGAACTTCTGCAAAGAAAAGAACATAATATTTCTAAAAAGACTGAGAAACTAATTCTCCTCAAAAAAATCTACTGTTCCATAAAGTCACTATGAAATCAAACAGGAAAATTCTAAGGCTATATTCAGACTGTCACCTCAAATCCGCATATCCGATTGAAATCTAAATTAAACAATTGATTGTCCACACTCTGTATAACAACTGTTCAGATCCAATTTGAGTGTCCCGTGGTGCTCTCTCATATTTTGCAATATCTGATTTGGTTTCTATGGCAATGACAGGGAGCGTTGAACTTCATGGTCACTGTGCAGACCGATCAGTGTATGACATATGCAATACTCGCAGTATGGTGATGTCATATGCTGATCAATCTGGCTTTATTCAGTACTGTGCTCGCTGTCTCCTCCAGCACACAGACAACAAAATAGCAGATACAAAGATATATCTGCAAAGATGTCTGACGTGCTTACGCTTCAACGTGGCGTTTCATGTGGTTAGAGAATGTAATGTGAGACAAAAGCAACTCAAATCCGATCTGAGCTGTTAGACTGAAACGGATTTTCCAGATGTGCAGAAAAAAAAGGATTTCAAACCACATATGAATATAGCCTGAAACAGATTTGTAATCTCGAATTTCGTGTGATTTTTTTGCGGTTCGCACTCGGATTCCAATCAGATATACCCAAAAATTTGAAGTGGATTTGAAGTGACAGTCTTAACGTTACCCAAGGGTTTTACGCAGTGTTGCTGTGATTATTATATATGATTTATCCATGCACACTATTAATTATTTTGCACTTGTAATCTTTAACCAAAGTAAGCTCCTCTCCCCCTCTCAACAACAACTCTTCAACACATGACGTAAGCAACAAAAAAAGAGGACTAGACTGACTATCAAATGGCCAGGCATTTTTAGCCTTCTCCTCCATGCCCAGCTTACAACAAACAGATGAAAAAAGGAAGCACACCCCGCGCCCTACATTTTTATCTTCTTTAACGACCACTTGGATATACGTCACGATACTGAATAGAAGTCCATCGCAACTTCAATTTCATGGTGACTTGAAACAGAGAAATGACTCCACAATAGGAATGGGCCGGTATGAGATTCTGATGGAGTGATAACCTTGAGCAAAACTACCACGGTTACACGGTGTCACTGTATTACTATTGCATATCTACAATGTGTTATTTTTAAATAAAAACAACGTTTTTCCACTGAACACCTGAAAATCATTAAAATAAATATTTGAGTTCTTCTTAATTCAATAAAAAAAAAATACAGTCACTCAAGTGAGCCTCAACCTGCATATCAACAATTAAAACAATTTCTGCAAAAAAGCAGTTATCAAACCTGCAGCTGAACAATGTTTCTGGGGACATGTTTTCTTTTTACACATTTATTTTTCAATCGAAGATATGATGCAGGAATGTTAGCATGTTCACCTAGTTCATACCAGTTAATGTTTGGCTAGTTGATTAGCCATATTATTTGCCTCGGTAGAAAGGCAAACAGTATTTATTCCGAATTTAATTATTTTTTTAAGCTATCATTTTTTTATAAGGAATAAACGTCCCGAGCACTTTTTTAAACGTCAGCGCCGGCATCTTTTTCTGTAGCTCGCGTCTGTTGAGGTTGAAAAAAGTTAAACTTTACTATAAAAAGTCACAAAAAATGTCACTCGAGTCACAAAAAATGTTGTGCACACCGCCACGCGGAATGAGCTCGGACTCACCTAAAGCAAACTTCTGCTAACACCGCGTTGACGTCATATTTGGCGCGCGCACCCAAGCAAACTAGTCGAGTATATAACCCAGCCTTTATTACGCTCTTCACTGCACACAACCTGAAAGATTCCTGCACTTTCATTCTTTGAGGACGAGTAAAAAACTGTGACTACCGCAGGAGTAGGTTTTTGTGGTTTTGACACCGCAGAACCGGTAAATGGCCCATGCCAATTCCACAATAGATTCAATTATTAACTGACTGTAGTATATATTTATTGACGGTTTAATTTTTGTCAAAAACATATATCTTTTAATTAATGAGAGAAATATGTAAATCATAAAGGATTTTCTATCTACATTCATGTACATAACTTCCTTTAATACAGTAGTATCCTAAACTATGTGCATTATGTGAATTAAGATTTCCCACCTCTCCTTCATAACACTTCAGTGTGGTATCATATGAATCCACAACCCTCTTCCTCAAGCTATACAAAATAAAAATAAAAAAGCGTCTGCCAAATGCCTAACTGTAATAAACTAGTCATTCAACAAAGTGCAGAAAACTTGGCAAAACACTGATGATCTGTTTTTTGAGGTTGTTAAGATAATAGTCTAATATTTAAAAGTCGGAAATAAAAGTTTAGCTAGTTATTCATTACAGGCTATTCTATGATCAAAATTTAATGAATAAAATCTAAAAATCTAATTTTATATTAGAAATAAAACAAATACACAATGAACATATCTCCAGGCTGGTACAGATGGGAATTACAGTTGAAGGAAGAAATCAATTTAATTTGAAGGGAAATGTACTATTCTGGGTTATTCACCCATGTGTTGCCTAAAACCTGTTTGTGACTAGGCTATTAGAAGATATTTTGAGAAATGTCTCAGTGGTTTTGTGTCCATATAGATTACATTTACATTTAGTCATTTGGCAGATGCTTTCATCCAAAGCGACTTACAGGTGGGGTAAGCAATGGAAGCAATTGGGACAGCATAAGGACAACAAAAAGCATAAGTGCAATCAAAAAAGAAGACTGGTCTCATATAACCTAAAACAGTATACAGAGCTAAGTTCATTTTTTTTTTTAATAAAGAGTAAGAAGAAATAGAAGTCAGAACTGATCAATCAGGTGTTGACTGAAGACATGCGTTTTCAGACGATTCTTAAAGATGGCTACAGAATCTGCAGATCTTGTAGCAGCGGGCAGATCATTCCACATAGGTGGAACAGATCCGGAGAAGGTTCGCAAGAGAGATTTTTTACCTTTTTGGGATGGCACTATAAGACGTCGTTCGTTTGCAGAGTGTAGAGAACTGGCGGGTACATATATCTGCATTAGCGAGTGAAGATAAGGTGGTGCCGAACCAGTGGTGTTCTTGTAGGCCAGGAGCAGAGTCTTGAATTTGATGCGAGTGACCATAGTGAGCCAATGCAACTTAATGAAGAGAGGAGTGATGTGTGCTCTGTTCGGTTCATTAAAGATAACTCTTATTGGGGTCCAATGTTGTGTTGTTACCAACATTCTTCAAAATATCTTCTTTTGTGTTCTGCAGAAGAAAGTCATACAGGTTGGGAATGAAATGAGGGCGAGTAAATGATTTTTAGGTGATCTATCCTTTGAAACAGGATATTCAAACAGCCACTAGGTCTAGGACATGCAAGGTTTTTAAAAACTCCAACAAAAGACCTTCATCATGTAGCAAATAAAAGGGAACATTGTCCCAGACTCTATAGTCGCCTAAAGTATACCCTACTCATAGGGTCCAGGAGAGGAGCATGTTGTGCTCAGCAGCTGCATTAACATGAGCAGTCTGCATCCTGCGGGATCTGGAAGAAATGCAGGTTTTGCAGTGCATGCATTATACAGCATAAATATGTCAATCACAGACCAGAGGCCAATTCCGAAATGACCGATCTTGAGACACCTTCCCTCCTCAAGCTATTTAGTCTAATAAAATCATTGTGTGTCTTTATCTATAGGACTGCAGACGTTTGTCTCTACGGCATGAAAATGGGCCTTCACCAAAGCCAAGTTAAAGCAGGCTCAAATTCTGCCTTGGTACACATAAATTGATTTTATGGTTGAAGTAAGCTGCTTAAGTCACTCACAGAAAATATAGTAGAGGTGTTTAACTCAATGTGATCAAAAAAGTAAGAAGGAGAGAGGGGGGAGGAGTACAAGAAAGGCAAAAAATATTATCCATAAAGAAAGAATAGGCCAAATTAGCATTCAAAGGCACATGACTGACATTTTACACAGTGTGCATGTGTGTAATATATATTACCACATGCACACTTGTTTAAAGTCTTTAAATATATATACACAGTGGTATAAATCCACAAAGCATATCTAGCCAGGTTACCATTGTTATAGACAGATCTGCTTTAGCATATAAATATATTTTTACCTTTATAAGTGACTCCAATAAAACATTTTTGATGAAAAAATGTTTCTCATCAACACAGTTATCTCTTCAAACACTCGATCAGTCGTAGTCACTCCACCAGGTTTATCAGTACGCGTTTATACCACTGATCTGGTTTACACCAGTAATCATCATTAATGACCTGACAGGAAGGATAGGCCAACAAATTGCATTACTTGTAATCATTTACAACATTGGGGTTGCAGAATTGATAAACAAAACACGTTTATGAGTCTGCGAAGAAACAAGAGCATTGAACTTTTATTTAAAGAACAAGAGCACATTATTGCAACTGAAAACATTATTTAACAGAGAGCTAAAAGAATGCAAACATGAAAGTCTGCGACTTTACTGCCATCTAGGGGAACACAAGAAATGTTCATGCACTTCCGTCAGCACTTGAAAGGAAGCTGTCTATTTATATTTTTTATAAATCCCAAATTACGAGAATACTTCCTAAATATACTAGTCGAATTGAAAGAAAATGAATTTCCTTTACTGTCATAATAATATAATTCTGGCTGTAACAACATTTAACATGTAACCTAATACTTGATATGTAAGTTAAATTTGTTGAAACTAAAAACCTAGCTGACACACAGTGTACAACTTAAAAAAACACATTTTGAAAAAACAAGTGTATGGATTGTTTTTAATGAAAAAGAAATAACGCTAAATGGTTTTGTTCATGTCGGGACTTTACGTTTGTACGTATGACATCATCCATGACGTACGTAACCGTTCGGCGCTAATTTTCAAATGGACGTCTAAACAGGCAGAGAACATCATAAGACTCAACGGCGTTATTTTACGGAAAGATCCTCATTTAACTCAGGTAATTTCATGCAAGTTGTTTTTATTTCATCAGAATCTCCTTTAATATGCTTTAAAACTACAGTTTGTTGTTTGGCCTGTTGCATTGTCAAACGCGTGCTAACGTAACTAGCGTTTGTGTATTTTTAGTATTTGTAAAATGTCTTTTCGGATTTAAACATTTGCTCGAAACATAATGTGTATATAGCAGATATGCGCATAATTAACTAATTTGAATGAAAATAAGCATTATGTAAAGTTGTTTACATTATTAATGCTTTTAAAGAGGCCTAGTGTGACATGCAGCTGAAAGCACAATGTAAACGCTGTCTTGATGGTCTATAGTTGCTCAACAAAGTAACATTACTCTGCATTTGCAGTCACTATGAGTGGATTTAGTACGCCGGTATCCCGTCCTCGGCAGTGGTCCTCTCCAGCCATAGTAAACAAAGCAGCTCTGTCGGCCACCAGCACACCTCTCCTCGACAATATCCAGGGAAACGATGACGAACAAGAGAGACGCCAGAGACGCAGGTCTAAAGTAATCGATCTTCATGGGGTGAATGATTCGTCCATCAACGAGGCCGGTAGCCACAGGTAAATTAAAAACCAAAGTTGGTGCACAAATGCTGTGTTTACGTAATCCATCCCATTCAAAACCTTTTTTCTTTCTGAAGTTCTACAGCCACCCCTGCTGCAGTACCAAAGCTGTCATCTGCGCAGATCTCTGAACATTACTCAACCTGCATCAAGCTCTCCACTGAAAATGTGAGTTAGGTGTAACAGTCAATGGAGATCTGAAGGTTATGATTATTAGTGTGTTGTGAATTAAATGTTAAATAACTCACTGACATTGTTTTGCAGAAAATCACCACAAAGAATGCATTTGGTCTGCACCTCATCGATTACATGGCAGACATTCTCAAGCAGAAAGACTCCGAGCTCAACTTCAAGGTGAAAACTCCCTTATATTTCCCATCACAAGTTTGCATGCACTGTTGCTAACAATTCTGTTGCGTTACTTTAGGTGGCAGCTGGCACCCTGGATGCTAGCACGAAAATTTATGCTGTGAGAGTGGATGCAGTACATGCTGATGCTTACAGAGTTCTGGGAGGGTTGGGCTCGGAAACCAAACCTAAAGAGAGTGAGTAATTGTCCAAGGCATGTCAATGTGTCTTGACCTATGGGAAACTTTTGGATTTTTCAGAGAGGGTTAGGACCAAAGTTATGTGTCGGATATGTCACACCTTCCCACGACCTTACAAACTCATAATAAAATATCATGTCAATCCAGGTCAGGATGGGGATGAAGGGGCTGAGTTGGAGGAGGCTGGACAGGGAGAACAGGTGGCTACCAAGCAGACAACTAAGAAACGACCTCAGAAAAAGACAGTGGAGCAGAACCTCAGTAACATCAACCTTTCTGAATCTGAGATGAAATGTGAGGTAAATGGCAGGATTGGAAAAAAGTGAATAGGTGTAATTACTGTACTTACAGAATAATTCAGTGATATAAAATAAACTGCATATTTTATTTTTAGGTATGAATTTGTATTTTACACTTGAGAATGTATCAAAAACTGATTTCAAACATCCTCTGTGCAGGTGGACCCTATGTTCCAGCGTATGGCTGCTTCCTTTGATGAGAACAGTACAGCAGGTGTGTTCCTCTCTGTGTTATTCAGCGAGGACAGCCGCTGTGAGCTGCGCTTTCCTTCACATATGACCTTGCTGAAGTCACAGCTATCTCCGGTTCAGATGCCTCATCAACAGGTTCCCATCTCACCGTTCACAGGTACGGTCTTTGTACATTACGTTAAGTTTTGAGTCAGGTTCAGTCCACCCTTTACTTCACTCAGCATTATTCTGCTGTTGTGTTCTATTGGTTTGTGTGTTATGATTATTTGGCTTTAACAACCAAACTAAATGTCTTGAGGATGCATTGATTCATGTCTTTAATTTTCACAGCTCATTTGAAGACACTAGAAGATAGACCCATTTGTCCATCCTTACAGGAATTCTCTTTCACTAGATGGACGCCTGAGCAAGTATGATCTTTTTAGCCTTTGACAGTAATGAGATGTTTTATAATGTGTTAAATGTATGATGTTGATTTGATCATTCTTGTTTGTCATATTGTAGACAACAAACCTCAATCAGATACTTGAGAAGATGAAGCAGGGGGAGCATGCATTCGATGTCAATGCTGATATTGAGCAGGAAGAGGATGAGGGTCCAGATTTCGGGGATCATTTTGATGCAGATGTGGATGAGGGGAGACCGGGAGACTCTGAAGAGTATAAAGAACACAGAGAAGCTTGCTCAAAGAGCCCTGAAAAAGGACGGTTAGTACTTGTGAAATGTATTGCACTAATTTATTTGCTCCTTCTTATGTCATCAAGCTTCTATTGTTAACTTGTACTGTGCAAATTGATGTGGTTTAATGTGTAAAATAATTTTTATCTAATATTCCTATTGAAAAGACTATCATGTTTGGCCTTAAAGAGATACTTCACCTAAAAAATTGAAAATGTATTCATTTACTCACCTTTGAGTTGTTCTCTTTGTATGTGTTTGTATGTCATTCACGATTGTGTTAATGTTGTGTTTAGAGGTGTTGTTCCAATCAGGGAGGTAGATATTGCTACCATGTGTCTGCAGTTGTCTGATCAGCCAAGGGAATACTCGTACTTCAGCCCCAGGACAATGGCTACCTGGGTTGGACCGGGCTACTGGCTTTTCAAACCTGGGCATAAACGTAAGCTATGAAAAAGCATTCCCGTATTTAGCGTTTTTGTTATTTTACATTTTACTTGTGCTGCTTAAATTTCCACTTTATAAAATAGAGAATAGTTCATAAGGTTTTTGAATCTGTTTATTTTGTCTACTGTAGCAAGTGTATAAAGATGTGTAATCTATTCCACATCTTTTGACTGTACAATATCTCATGCTATTTTATATTTTATCTTAACTAGAGGATCACAAACCAGACAAAGAACCTCGGAAGCGAGCTCCAAAAAATCCACTGGTTATTGACTTTAAAGAAGATATCCACTTTCATAATTACTTTAAGACAACTAGAGTAAGTTCCTGTTTCTTTCTTAAATACTTTAAACTGCCTTTAACAAACAAAAATCTCACTCAAGCTTATGTTTTAAACCTGAATGCTGTCTCTTCTGTTGAACGCAGTAAGATAATTTTAATTAATACTTAGTTAAAATTACAGTTCATAGTGGATGCAGTCAGTCAAGTTATGGAAAAACACCTTAAAAATAGTCCATAGAATTTATGTGCTATAATAATATTGTGTGCAAAGTGTATAGATATGGCATAAAATACAATTGTTCAAATTAAAGATAAAGATTAAGGATTATTCAAGTGATAATGAATGTTTTCCTATAAAACACACAGTTTATTAACAACAACATGGGTCTGCAGTGGTGAATAGGGTACCTATTCAAAAATTGCTATGATAATTTTGTGGAAAACAATACTTTTCAATACTTTAACATTCATTTTCTGTGAGTATAATACTGTGATTTAATCGAATCCCTTTAATGAAAGTAACAGTTACTATATCACAATTATATTTTTCCAGTCAGCAACTACTATTAGTAAGTCTGCTCTAAACAGCAGCAATAAGAAAACCACACTTCCAGCAGACTTCCAGTATCCTCCCAGTAACCTCTCACAACTTAGCCTCAAACCCTCTAACACAGTAAGTACATGGATATTTTCCAAATTGATTTTGTGTGATAATACATCATCTGCATTGTCATTCTTATTCTGTACATGAGATGTCTTGCACTGTTGCTAATTTTTCAATTTTGCATTCACACAGCTCAGTGCAGAAGGTAAAAAGAGATTATCAGGTGAGCTGAATGAGGAAATAGGAGAGTATGATTACAATAACCCCAACGACACAGCCAACTTCTGCCCTGGTCTTCAGGTAAACCAAACAGTACTGTGACATTTCATAAGTGGTCATAGGGACCATCTATTTAAAGCATGAATAAAAGTAGATATTGACAGGTGACACAATGTGTCAATAGGAAGGAGACAGCGAGGATGCTGAAGGATTTGGAGGATCTGATGACTCTCAAACAGATAGACCGAACCCTTTCTCTCTAGACACAGATGACATCTCTACATATGGAGATGACTGTCTTGTTCCTGAGCCTCATAAGGTTAGATGAGTTAGTTTTAATTACTTCATTACCCATTTAGAAATGTGAGGAGGAATCTTAACTTTATTCATTTTTTAAATCCTCATGCTAGGTTAACATAATTGAGATAAACTACGCTAAGATGGCCAAGAAAATGGACATGAAGAAGCTGAAGACCTCCATGTGGAGTCTTTTAACAGAAACTTCGGAAAAAACAGCCAAGGTTTGCCGTCTTCTGTCTCTAGTGTTATCTTCTCTACGTGTGTCAATGCACTCTGAATCCCACTATTGACTGGGGTGTTTTCACGAATATAAACATATTTCTATTGTGGATTGCTTTGCAAACCTATAGCCAACCACTTCAGACCAGCGGTTCTTAACCCTGGTCCTCGAGACCAACCGATCGGAATATTATGCATTTCTCTCTTGTTTCACGCACCCGATTCAAATCGCCAGCTCATTAGAAGAGCGCTACAAGAACAAACTGTGTTTTGAATGACGTCCCTAGACAGTGTTCATTGCTCACTACCCTGCGTACACGAAATCAGCTGAAGTTTAAGCACACAGATTGCGCTACACCACTACCTGCAGCTTCTTCACACACAGATAAACCTTACAACAGAAATGTCAAGGGTTATTTTTTAGATTAGATTAGATTAGATTTAAATGTAATCGTGAGATTTGCAAACGTCTTGTGCGCTTTAATGCCCTTCAAATCTTACATATGCTCCTTTCGAAGTGGAATCATTGCAATGTAATGTTTACTTTCCGGGGCACTTACGGTCGTATTGAACAAACCTCTGAAAGGAATAAGAGAAACACACAAAATATGCAGAGCAGGAGGAGGGTTGCGTTGACAATCATTAAGAAACGCTACTTAAGACCATTTATATGACATTTAATGCATTTTATTTGAAGTTACCCTTTGCATACTGAATTGTTTTCTTTTTAGTATTACAGATTTAGTTGATTGACTAGCCTGTTTCTTTCTGTTTATAGGAGGTACAAAATGAGGAGACAACAGAAGTACCTGGTGAAAAATCATTCAGTCAATCTATCAGGAATCTTGTACAAAGGTAGTTTTTTTTGCATTATGTATCAATGTTCAGCTCCAATGGTTAATGGTACATAATACCTACATTATTTCATTCCCTTCAGACTCCCTTCCACCATGGCCACCAATCTCTCAGTACCCCTGGCCTTTGTGGCCCTTCTGCACCTGGCTAATGAGAAGGTGAATGCTGTTTGAGTTTGTACTAGAATATTCTATGTTAAATTATTATTATTTGAATGCTGTTTGAATTTAGTCTTGGCTACCACTTATTTAGATGCATAATAATCGTAATTGTAAAATTCATTTCATAAATCTAAAAGTTGTTCTCTCCATCAACAGAACTTGGAGCTGCAAAAGATTGATGGCATGACTGATATCATCATTAAACAAGGCCATTAAAATTGTTTTTTTAAACAAAATATCTTATTTGTATGATATATCCTGGATGTTTTTTAAAAATTTTATATGTAAACCACATGTCAGTCAGAAACAACGGTCTAGAAATTAGTGTTTTTTAGAATCATGTTAAAATGTACAGAAAACTACCATAGAAATGTTCTGTGTAACTTAAAAATGTGATTAAAGTCTGTGCCAGAAAATGCCTGGGAGTGTAAAATGTAAACAAGATTTTCAGGATTGCCCTGTTTTGATAACTTGTTTTAGACACGATTGTTTCTCCGACCTCATTAAAAGTAAAAATTTAACCACTGTTGTCAGTCACTTTTTATTTTATTTTAATATGATATGAGAAAAAAATGTGCATATTCAAAATAATACGAAGTATTTGCTAAATCATTGTTTACTGTTTGATGTTTAGTTTTCATTGTGTGGCTTTTGTTTACAGTATGATGTCATTTGTGAATGCCAGGAAGAATACATTATGTGCAAGAGGCTTTAAAGTGGGATCAGTTAATGCCTTGGTGGAAGAAAAGTAGTCTTTTTTATCAGTCGGAGACCCATGTTGGGTGGAAAAGCGTACATGAAAATACCAGCCTGACTCAAATAATAGTTGTGAAGGATTAAATTTTCATTGTGTTACCATTAATAATGTCATCTAGTCGCCGTGACTCAGAGGCGTGTTTTTGTCTAGCGAGAACAATCCTCTCATACCTGAGGAGAAAAATGTTGATGGGAGGCAGCTGTGCGCGCGTCATGTTGCGCCCCCTGACGGCGGCTGCTTTTGTGGGCGGTACCGACGAGGGCCACAGGTTATGCGCTGCTGAAGGAAGAGGAGAAAAGTACAGACCAGGAAGTGTTGCGACTGCATTGTCGGTCATTCAAAGAAACCGAGCGGATATTTTAAGTTTAAAGAATAACGTGCCATCTTTTATCGAGGACTAAATTCAAACCACCAGAAACGGAGTCATGGGGGTCGTTGATCCGAATAGTACGGTAAGTGACAAAAACATCGATGATCAGTCAGGTGCATCAAGTATCTATCTTGCCTCACTTACCTCGAGTAAATTTAAACTAACTAACTTCGCTGTAAACTTCTTCATTTTCATCTCTTCGTTTGTAAATCATGATATTCTTAGTGTTGTCGGGCAAAATAAAGTTTCGACGAGCAGGTTAGTATTTGTCTTCAGTGTTAAGTTTGTGATGTGGGCTGAAAATCTGAAAAAGGGGCGAAGCTTGTTTTTCAAGTTATGCTTAAAGTTCCTGTTGTCCGTACGACGAGCAGTAAAAGCACTTATTTTAAACACATTTTCTTGCTTAATGTGTTGTTTCAACCATAACCTTCATTTAATTTGCGTAAAAAATTTAAGATTTGTTTACACAGTTGGATTGAATTTGCCTTAACAAAAACATCTAATTTGTTTGCCAAACTGAAAAAAATCCGACTGTTCAGTTTTACATCTATTAAATAATCGAATTTTAAGATATGTTTTAACAATTAGATGCATCAGTAAGCAGAAGTGCTGATCACGTCACACGTCCATTGACTGTAGAAGTGAAATATAAGTGTTAGATCCTCTTGTTGGGTTGCTTAAGTTGATCAACTGTCACCCAACGTTTGCTTTTGTCATCACTGCAATACACAGTACAGTTACAAATCCTGAACTTGTGGTTTAATTAAGAACATGAACATATAATCCAAAAGAAAAAGCTATCACTTATTGATGCCCTATCATTGATGCACACGATTTGAAGTTGTTGGCGAGAATAAAAGGTTGCACATGCGTGTTGCATAAGCACTGAACATACTTTTTATGAAGTCAAGTTTAGAAAAGGCAGTTAACAAAATCTCACCTGTATTTCATATAAGTCTGTTGTCATAAATAATATTGCATGTGACCATTTTGCCACAATAGTTACCTTGTGCTCTTGGTATGCAGTGTTACCTAATAGCTTTCTGCCATTCAGCAGACCTTGTGACACAAACACAGCCATTGTAGCCATTCACAGGGAGTGACGTACTATTGCCTTTAGTTTCCTGGTAACACCTTTTGTTTATGAAGTATCAGCAGCACAAGAGAGCTTAAAGGTGATAAGTGAGCTTATTTCTCATATGCTCAATATGTTAAAACATCTTCTATTTGTTGTTCTATGTGTTATCAGTGTGTTTGTCACACATTATATGTCACATCTATCTTCAGCATCTTAAAATGATACTGAGAACTGTACATAGTCTGATCATGATTGGGAATCATTTATTACATACTAGTATTTCTTTGTTAAAGGGAAGTAAAGGATTTTGTTATTTTAATATACACATGGGTGTTGCTATATTATAGAAAGCAGCATACAAAATCATTTTAAATAATTATCTTCAGATTATTTAAATGTAAATGTCCCTATTAAACATTTCTCTATTTGTATAGTTTGTATACACTTACAACAAAGATGTACACATTTAAATTAATCTTGTATTGGGAAGCCTATTCAAAGTTTTTGATCAACTGAATGCTAGAATGGATATTTATAAGTCAGATGATAATGCGACTCAAACTCTTTTTCCACAATGAAATTATATTTTCATTGTTTGATTTCCATTGCCTGCAGAGTGTCTAATGGACAGTTATGTAGGTGTTTTGCATAATCCTCTATATGACCAGTGCTATTTTTCATTATAATTCTTCCGAGCGCAGGACCAGATAGATGTGGAAGCTGCCCAGGAGGTGGATCGAGTTAAAGCTCTACAGTCTCAAGTGGATGGGGTAAAAGATATTATGACCCAGAATGTGGATCGGATCCTGGCTCGTGGAGAAAGGCTTGATGATCTGATGGGGAAATCTGAAGACCTGCAGGCTGGGGTGTGTCTTTATACAACTATTCTTGCCACATATTAAAGTCTGATACATGTTTTACTACAAAAGTGTTCCATACACTTGTATGTGTGTAGTTTAGTGTGTAGTTACACACATTAATGTTAGCAAATGTGTTTGGCATTATTTATTGAAAAGGAAATGTTCTTCTGTTTCTTAGGCCCAAAACTTCAAACAGACCTCACAGAAGGTTGCTCGTGCTTACTGGTGGAAGAATGTGAAATTGATTGTGCTTATTGTTGTGATCGTCCTTGTCATTGTTCTGGTTATCATATTCCTTGCTACTGGTGTGATTCCAACAAGTTCAGCTGCAACCAAACCCACTCTGAAACCGCCTTAAGGTTACACAGACACATACTCCGAAACAATCACGACATCATAATTTACACATACACCCAAACAAACACTTAAATTTGCACATTTTGGTCATATTCCTTCAAATTCAATAGTATCTCAGCACCTTATAAATACAGTAACAGAGTTTCCCTAATGACAGCTTTAAAACCTTGAAATGGAGGATATTATATAATCATTCTAAAATCCATTTGAGCTGCTTTTATGGTTCTCTAAAACCTGTAAGATAACGTCTCAACCTAATAATATTACATTCCGTTCTTAAGGTATCTTTAAAATAATCATATACACTGGCTTTGAATGAAGGTAATGGGCAAAGTTCTGTCTATGAATTCTGAAGTTAGATTAAATTAATTGTTACTAGTAATTATACAATACTTTTAGACCTCCAAAAGTTTGTATTTTGTATGTGACGGGTCACTGTCTTTGCACCTTTGTTATTTTCTCAATTATATGTTGTTTGTCAAAGGTCAACCAAGTATGTTTTATTAAAACTGTTAAGAGGTAGAATTTCATTGTCTTAAGGAAATTTTATTTAATTAAAGGCACAATACGTAAATTTCGCCGCTAGAAGATGGAAAAGAGTAACACAGGCGTGGCCTGAACATGAAGATTTATGGCCGTTACGTTATAATGTGGTGCAACGGTTCCACATTTTTTTATTGAGAATCACTGTTTTGCCATGTATGTTCGACTGATTGCAGAGCTGCACAGAACAGTTGTTGAATATCTCAAAGCATTGCGAGAGTGACTCCACAGTACTGCTTTTAAAAGCCTCTTGCGGTACTTAAATGTGTTATTACATTCGGTTTATGCATCGCACATGAATTTGAACACACTGATGCTCTCAAAGGCAGTAAAAGTGTATACACAATACACAATGAGAAGGGACATTACGCTGGTTAAAATTGCTAATTTCTTTGGATTCAAACATTGTTGGGATAATGTAAGTAATCGCATGAACAAAACTGGATTTGCGAAAAATTTAAATGTTGTGCCTTTAAGCTAATTTTTGGGAGTTAATTTTGTTTCTCAAATTATTACTGAAAATTGATAGTGGCCCAAGCTCCAAAACAAATATGCAGTTTCTCCTCCAACAGAATGAATGAAAGAGCCTGTGAACAAGGTCATCTAGTCTTTTTCTGTCTGTTTAATGGTCTTTGTTCTCCAGCTGAATTTGCTTTTTGCCTTTCCTCATCATATCACTGCACTGAATATTACATGCACAGATACAGTAAAATGTGCAGTGAATACTGTAATCATATTTTGAATGTACTGCTTTAAACATTTAGCCAAAGTTTGGCCCTGCTCTGTGGAAGCATTTTTGAAAACCTCTTTGTCTTTGTTCTTTGTCTTTCTGCAAAGAACAAGTCAAGGAGGAATATTTCACTTTACTGTAATGTCCAATTGCTAACTGCTAAGTCTTGACATATCTGTTTTAGCCAATGAAAATTAACCCTCCCCGAATGTACTTAAATCGCCTCAAACATCATACCCCACATATCATTTGTAGTTTCACAAACATTCCTGGTCTTATTATAAGCTGATCATATTTAAATCTGCTGAGTAGCTGTACGAACTTTGCTTTGAGGTCAAGATGTTTTCTTTATATTATAAGACTTAATTGTTGGTTTGAATGTTTGTATCCTGAATCTCGTGATGTATTTCCATTAGCTTTCATATTTTTATTTTAAAGTATTAGTCTCCCTTACTATAATTGTTATACACAAGTCATTAATTATTTTTCTTCAAATAATTCTACTCAAAGTTATCGTTTTAATCACATCTGTGAACTTGGTACTCCATATAATGAAAAGATCACCAAAACTTAAATTCATTCGTCTGTGCTCTTTTGTTTCACAAAAATGAATGTTTGTGCTGGTTTTGTGGTTATTTACTCCAGTTATGAGATGCTTAACTTAATGAAGAAATTGTAAACCCTTGAAGTGCCTTGAAAATAAATTCTTAGAGGGTACATATGACTTGTAATATCTTAAAAAAGCTATATTTTCTCAATAAATGTTTAATCTTTCATTGCAACTGTTACGTATTTCTTGGAGTCTTGTGAACTAATATTGGTGGATACTGTCAACACGATTACAGCTACACAGATATTATATGAAGAGCTCTTTTCCAAAACGTATTAAGTGCCAAATTTAAAAAAATGAGTTTGTCATGACATTTTGCTGTGTACTAAACCTATTCACTGCTTCATCAATGTTTCATGCCAAATTGCTATATTTATGTACTGCAAGATGCAGTTTCTTTCAATAACGCTATAAATCCCAAACCTGTTTTTAGCCTAAATGCAATATGTCCTCTCGACCAATCAGAATTCGCTCGTTAGTGGTATTTGTATGTGTTATTTCTAAATTATTTGTTGTATTTGGTGGAAAATATTGAAACATGAAATTGAAATTATTTCTTTTATTTTACTATTTCGTTTTCTTACTATTTATTTTATTTGGCTGTTATTTATTTCATGCATTTGCAATTATTTGATTTATATTCATTTATAGTATGAGTCCCTGATGTCATATGTTTCATGTTCTCTTGTTTGTTTGTTTTTAAAAAGAAATAAACCAAAAAAATTAAATTTGAATTTATAATCGACAATATTGTTGTTCCATTTAACAATCATTGTTTAACATGTTCAGACTGAGCCAACAGACCATTTTAACAGGATAAATTTAATATTGACAAAATGTATGGGTCTAGGTAAAATAATGTTATTTTCATGAAAACTATTAAAATGGATTTATAGCGTTTTGGAAAAGAGCTCTTCATATATTCTTTACTCCACAAGGGACCACATGCTGTTTATTTGAACACTTAAATCACATAGATTAAAAAGTTACATACAATCAAAGTTTCTACAGAATAAGAAGTGCAAAAATAGCCTACTACTTCAAATTCAATACAGATCTGCCCTCTATAGTCATTTAAAAGGTCTGTTTAAATCGTTGCGCGGACAAAGTAGATCTTTAAAAGGCCTGTTTATAAACGAGCCTCGCTCCGCTACGCGAGCCTGCGCTGACCGCACGCGCCACTCCCCAAACGGACGAGACGTTTATACTTGACGCGTTCGCTGTTGAGATATTCTTTGAAAAGACAGGGGGCGCACAAACCAAATCGTCCTGTAAATCCGCAGGAAGTAGAAGAAAAGTAGGAATTTTACCGGAATTACGTCAGATCATTCAGAATGGCTTCTTGCGAGCAGCTGCTCGACAAGGAAACGTAGGAGATTTTGTGTTGTTGCTACTATCAAAAAAAGGGCGAAAAGGAGATGGAATGTTCGCCCACTACATGCCACAAAACGTGGAGATGTAGAATACACCGCTCTTGAGAAGCAGATGTATGTGCTGGACGGGGAAATGCATTTCGAACTATTGTTTGTTGATTTAATAAATTTTCACATCAAACTTTTTGTTCACTCTTTCATTTCTGTGCATAATGCAGACACATTTCTACATATTGTTGGTTAGGGACTGCTAAATGTACATTGCCATATATTGACCCATTGGATGTCTTTATGTTATATAAAATGAGAAGATATATGGCCGAGCCAACCCCAAACCCCAGCCAGACTAAACCAAGTGATCAAAACACAAAAAGAGAAATATCTCAAACACTGGACAGAAGCAACAGCTCAGCAAAGTAAACTGGAATGATATCTGTCACTAAACAGAGAATATAAAGTGTCAGAATACCTCACAAGCGTATCAGATCCTAAGCTAAGAAAAGTGTTGAGCATGTACAGACTCAGTGATCACCAGCTCACTGTAGAGATGGGCAGACACAGACACACATGGACACCGAGAGAAGAGCGACTGTGTCCACACTGCATACACAATCAAATGGAAACAGAGCTGCACTTTCTCCTGTCCCAACTACACACACATCAGAGAAACATTCTTCCCCCAGTTTACAAACTTACACAAAGACTTTGACCAGTTTCAACAAAAGGACAAGAACTCATACATACTGGGAGAAAACTCAAGAAGCTCAAACCTGGCTGCAAGATATGTCAAGTCCTGCAACGACCAAAGAACAACCAGCACAACACAAAACAACACTGACAGAACAACACACACAAATGGACACTGTCACCCTCATTGAGAACTTTAATTAAAACTCTTTTCTGTGTATATTGAGGTGTATATATATATATATATATATTCAAACCCGCCCCACGTCCAAATGTGACGTCAGAAGCCACGCCTATGTTCAATAGAACATCGTCACGGTAACGCCCCTGAAACCTGGTTAAATATACGAATGTGCAAAAATAGCACGATTTCCTGCCGGCTGTCTGGAAATCTAAATAAAGCGTTTTCTTTAGTTTTGCTTATACACGATTTAAATGATGTGTAGGATAAATTAAATCTAGGCCACCCCGATTTGGTAAAGAATGTCCAAAATACGGAGCTAATTTCGTCAACAAACAGAACGCTTGTATTTATTTAAAGTTAGGCTAATTGTTAATAAAAACGTTGATACCTTACCTTATTCATTTACATAAATTCCCATTTATTATAATGATCGATCCAACCCTACATATATTATATAAATTTAGGAACATGAAATTGACCTTCTGGCCTTGTTCATCAAACAACTTGATATTAAATGTTTCCAGGTTTCCCACTTAAACGATAAAAAATACATGTTTTAGTAAGTATTTTTGTATTCATTACTTTAAAAAAATAATTTAATCGGATTAAATCAGACAATATCACCATCAATTTTTTTTGACGTGGACCCTCAAGCCTTTTTCATTAAAATAATTTGACAATTGATAGTCAAAAACAAATCTCTTGCCTCGTGTGATTCTCTACACATGTAGTCTTTGAAAGCTCTCTGTTGGTTTTCATCATCCATCTCCAGAAAGTCAGGCTACGTCATACCGACAGAATATTTCACAGGTTCTCTGAACTAAGAACGACTGTCATGTATTGTATACAGCGCAGGCCCTGCTCCAGATATGATATGAAATGTGGCCCAAGTGATTGTCCAGATGGGCGGATGTGGGTAACCAAAAAAACGGGTGTAAATTGTTTAATAAGGTGATGTTTGCCCCTTCTTTTACAGTGTTATTTCCAAACAGGCTGCAAAACCCGCGTTCCCATATGTCCTCCACGCACATGGATATGTACCACATGAAACAATGTTTGTAAAAATTAAAAAACGGGCACAGTTTAGTAGATAAATACACATTCTTCTCTGGATTAAAGGGTGTGGTGCTTCTTCGTGTTTGTTGGAGATACGGTTAGTAGAAATTTTGTAAAGTGGAAAAAAACAAAGAACATTTTAATTTATAGGTTAAGAGACACTGTGTTATGAGCTGCCTCCGGAAGCTTGTTGCCTCCTGTCACGCAATGACTTCGGAGTTAGTGTTTGTAACTGGCTACGCCACATTAAATTCTCGAACATCATGGTAAACATTAAAATATAAACTTATATATATATATATATATATATATATATGTATTACTCTCCTTATACTGTCATCATACTTCTCTAAACCAATAATCTGTAAAAGCGTCACACATACCACACATTCTCCATACCAATAAACTCCATCTGATCATGAAGCGATGAACGGTTAAGTGGGCGGGGCGACACTTGTCGCTCTTTCCAAATTTGTTACCCCGCCCATCGTCCAACCTCCACTCTGGGAGACGCTCCTCGCGCAGACCGATCGGCGTACCAAAGTACCGCGAGAGCAGATTCTCGTGGTCCTATGATGTCATACGAGGATCGATATGCGCAGCCCCCTATGAAGTCGAACCTGCCAAAAAAGTCACACACTGCGGCTGCGCAGGGAACTGTACCCACAACAAAAAAATATGGGGAGGGACTTCATACTGTACCAGAAACAGTGCAAAAGATTAAAGCTTTGGACAAGTTCAGTTGTCAAGATCGTATGACGTTTATACAAGTCGATTGTGTTGTTTTCGCGGATCCGTTGCTGGCCTCTCTTTCACATGCAGTGAAATCGGTGACAGTTTCGAGTGTATAAACGCGACAAATCAAAAACATGGTAAGTCTTGTCATTGAAGCTGTGAACTTTCCTTTTCCTTTCACTTAACTAAAATACATGCTGTTGAAAAATGGGAGTAGAGGAACAACTCATAAAAACAACCGTTTTTTTTAAGATTAAACTTGTAGGCCTATACAAACTTTCGCTTGGAGATTAGCGTTACTCTTGTCTTACATGGTTTTATTTATGTTCTCCAAACATGTTTCGGTTAGTTGATAAGTTATAAGATGATAAAACTGTTTTTGCTTTCGAAGCGTGGTTTCACTTTTGCTCATTTATGCCACAAAAACGAAAGTTTGTGCTAATTTTGTTAATTTACTTTCAACCTTTTTTTGTCTGTGAAACGTGAAAAAAATGTAACGTGAAAAGTAATGTCATTGATTAATTGTCGTTGAATGTCATTCAATGTCTTTGAACCGTATTGTTGGTAGAATTCGCGTTGTTTGGAATAACAACATCAGAAGTGTTTATCTGAAACCAACAGGAGAAGGGAATTTTGCCTAGTCTTAAGGAAGTTCCATATTCATTGTAGAGTCAGAGCAAGAGAGGAAGGAAGGGAAGGAAGGACGTAAAGAAAGGATGTGAAAAGAGATGTGTATCCTGTAGTCCCTAGTTTATAAGGCTACATTTACTACCTGGCTGTTCATTAGGTATTCATTAAAGCTTTTGTACATTATATTTCGTGCAAACAGAATTTAACAACAAAATAATCTTTGTTTATCTAATTGAATTGCTTGGTTAGTGCTTTTTTGTTAGCCAGCTTGTAAAAGGTACAGAGTTTGTCAATTTGAGCTTTGTATTATTTACCTTTGGAAACAAGATGAATATATTTTAACATTTATGACTTTCTTTTTTTCTGCAGAACACAAAAGAAGATATTTTAAAGAAAGCTGGTAACCGAAAACTACTGTCCCCCATTCACTTCTACTGTATGGACACAAAACCAATGCAAGTGAAAGGGGGCCAGTAACCAACTTTTTTCCAAATATCTTATTTTGTGTTCTGCGAAAGAAAGAAAGTCATACAGGTTTGAAAGGACAAGTGGTTGAGTAAATGATGACACAAAGTTCACCCATTTATTTAATCATTTCAATCAATAGTTGTCTTTAAATTTTGTAAACATACTTGTCATATTTCATATTTTCATGCCGCAAGAATCAGCATGCTGGAACCTTTGTTCAATGTGGAATTGTTTAGATACTCTTGTTTGGCAGGTTGTGGTAGCATTTGGACAACTTTTCTAAGAAAGCTTTTGAAAACCTTTGTCACTAACATGTTCAGACTTATTTTTTGTTTTTAGTTTACAAAACATAGAAAGTAGAATCCTCATACCAAATGTTTTTATATTACCATTTAGATTTTCTGTTTAGATCATAGACATCAGGTCTATACCCTGCAATTAAAAAATGTGGGCCATAATTAAACTATTTAAATGATTAAAGCTATTTAGAAGTAAAAAATTAGCTACTCGTTTTAATGTTGTTCATTATTGACATTTTAATGGAAGTTTAGTCATATTTTTGGTAGACAGTGTTGTTTCCTTCACTCCATGGATCATTGTGTACAGACTCTCATGTAAGATGGCATGAATAAGTAATGTTTCCTTTGTGGCATGACAGTTTCCCTTGTGTGATAGACCGATCAACTAAACCTTGACCTTACGTTACCCACATTCTTCTGAGCACAAAGAAAGGAATTAACAGTCAGACATTGCTGATAGGATGAAATATGACTGATCTTGTGGTGATTCCTGTCTAGATTGTAACAAACTTTAAATGCCCCTAATTCACTTTACTTAGCTGTTTTGTCAGTCACAAAGACTTCATTTTCATGCAATGGCTTCCAGAAATGTGTCTGATTGTCCCCATGTGACTAGGCCTGTGACAAAGCAGAGGCACTGTTTCGGAATGACATTACCAGAACTTGTTGTAAACGGAAATCTAAAACATGAACTAAAAAGCATCATGGGAGGGGTCCAGGACAACTTCATTGCCACTTTTTGCACTTTCTCAATTCTCATGTGTGGTTGTTTAAGGAAGATTCTGGTTGTTAGTTGGCAATTTGTTTTACTGCAAATGTATTTAGTGACAGTACCTGTTGTTATTATTAAAACAGAAAGGCATCAATGTGTGACATGTTGTTTTCATCATCTGAACAGAATAGATACTTTAATTAAATATAAACATTTGATCAAATACAATACTTAATTATAGATTAGAAGTTGATCAATGAACTTCCAATGCAACACATATGACAAACAGGTGCAATTTTTTCCTATAAACCATATCATCTTTCCTTAGGAAAATGGACACAACAGTCTCCGTCAGGCCCAGGATGATGTGGAGGAAGTCAAGATTATCATGCTGGACAATTTAGACAAGGCAAATGAGCGATCGGGAAAACTTAGGGAGCTAGAAAACAGAGCTGTTGAACTAAAGCAAAAGGTGACACATTTGTTTGATTGCTGTTTTAACTAACTTTAAGTACAAGTTGTGTGGGTAAGGAACACTGTAAACCCCGATAAGTTGGCAATACTTATTTTAATTTAGTTTTTGAGATTCTTGGTTTAACTAAGCAGAACTTTCAATTTTTGAATACTGTTAAGTTGAAGTTCTTACCAAATCTTGGCAAGTGCGATTTAAATATTTAATTTATCCTTTTTATGAAATTAAGTAGACAGAACTTACACAAGTAAGTATATCAAAACTGCAATTATAAGTCAACTAAACTTAATTCTTTCAGTAGCTTTATTTTGCATAAGTTCTCCTGAAAACTTAAAGTTAATCAAAAGTAATCAAATTACTTTACTCAAAAGTAAAAAAGTGTTTCAGGAACTAAAAATGTTTAAGAAAGAGAACTTAAAATAAAGTTTACATTACTTAATCTGTTTGATTATTTTGAACATTTGGGTTTACAGTGAGACGTATGAAGGACACTGAAATCCATAAACTGCTTCTCTGTAATTTCAGGTGTTTCACTTGCAACACAAAGCAAATGTTATGTTGGAGTTTATACTGTAAATCAGTAGTCTCCAAGAGTCAAGCCCACGTCAAGTCTATGAGTTGCCTGTAAAGCAATATCTATAAACAGCCTCAATTAAAAAAAAATCATAATATTTTCTTAAATTAGGGAAAATACTGTTAACTTGTTTTAAAACATAAAACATTAAATAAAAAATAATTTAAAATATTTAGAAGTTATGTATGGCGTCTTTTGTTTATATTGTATAGATTTTTTTGTATATTCATTAAGAAATCCTGTAGCTTATTTATCATTTCAGGTTGCCCTCATTTACAAAGATTGGAGACCCTTGCTATAAAAAGTCTGTAGGTGGGGTGTATGGAAAGAACTTGTGCAATTAACATCCTGAAAGTAGTTTACGATGTTAATTTTAGAAAGCTATTTCCTTTTGTTATGAGATGAAGAAATTATTGTGTAATACAGCAGCATGACAGTCCGTTTGCAAAGACTGAGTATAAGACATGCAAAATGGTCAGGCAGTAAGATTTGTTGTATTTTATCATGCAAACATACCTTAATCCTATTAGAATTTTGGGTCCAGGAATTAAGCCTAATTCAAAACCTCAAACTGTTTACTTTTTCAATTAAATTTTGATTGTAAAAAATACATAGAGAGCTTGTTAATCGACGCCATGTTGAATGTTGCGCCATCTTGGGAGGATGGCTGCTAGTGCGTTCAATGCAGTTTTTGCAATAGCATTATGCAGAGTCGTTCAGGAAAAGCCCATGGTTCTTTCACTTTCGATTTCTCCATATATCAATCAAAACAATTATAGCAGTAGAGTATTACATTTACATTTAGATTCATGCATTTGGCAGACGCTTTTATCCAAAGCGATTTACATTGCATTATCCTATACATTTATACATAGGTATGTGCAATCCCCTGGGAGCAAACCCACAGCTACTCTTACCACTGAGCTACAGGAAAGCAATTATCCTCCCAAGATGGCCGTGCCATCACAACATGCAACGTAGGCGTGTCATCAGCTTCACATTCTCTATACTGCCAAAAAACATTCAATGCATTTGGATAATGAGAGCTTTGGGTGAAAGGGAATATTATGAATATTTGGAATGTTAAAATTAAATGTATGTGCTCATTTTGTTTCAGGGAGAAATCTTCTCAAAAACCTCAGCTAAGGTGAAACAGAAGAAACGGTGGGAGAATTATAAGTATAAAGTGATAATAGCAGCAGTAATAAGTGTAGTGGTCATCGGCATAATTGTTGCCATTATAATGGCACAGGGACAAGAAACAAAAATTGAATCAGGATCTCCATAAAATTTGGACAGTCTTGATTTCACTAAATCTCAAAACGGGATTGTAAGAAATCTAACATATACAACTGAAATCTGTTATTCTACTTTATATTAGTATGCTAAGAATAATATTGTGGGTAATATTAAAATGGTACCATGGTGTCAACTTCATAACTTCATTTTTTTCAATGGTAACAGTTTACATGGATTCTTGTTAATTAATCACTACAACATCAAGAGTGGGTGTGATAAAAACCTAACACAAAAGTTGTTTCTAGGCATTGTTTTCTGTTAGCCACTCTGGAAAAGAAATTAGGAAAAAATAGAAATTTTGACAGTGACTTGGGTATGTACAGAAGTGTATGTTTTTAACATAATATTGTCTTGTGTATGGTGCCAAATTGTAATGTACAGTAAAGATTTGTTTTGATGACATGTTAAAGGTGTAGTTCACTAAAAACATTTTTTTCAACATTAGGTCACTTCAAAATCATAATAAATTACTTACCATAGACAAAATGCAGTTTTCAAACATTGTGAAGAATGTTTTATAATATCAGGGCTTTAACAAATGTAAACTTTGTGGGGGTACTTCTCTCCAAAATTTAAAAGAATATCGGAATAATGAGATTTACAATTCAATTCACACTGAATTCAAAGTTTGTTATATTCCTCTCCTTTTTTCATTTCAAAAGCATTTTAAAATTAAAGTATTAAAAGTTGTCATAACTTGAGAGAGATATTAAAAAACTCTTGCTGCAAAAAAAACAGCTTTTTCTCCCTCACTCTTTCTCTAGCTCTGTATGTATGTAGCCTATGTAATTATGTTTGTATGTAAATGTAACTCGTCTTAAAAATCTAATTCTTGCGTGTGTTTATTTCTTAATGTATTGCAGCTCTATATCTTGTCTTTTGTAATGTCATGAGTGACGGTAACAGGAAGTCCAAGCAGTCAAAGCAGAGAGAAGCCTTGTCAAGAAAGTTCTTGAATCATAAATTAAAAGGGAGCGTAATGGCTGGAATACACTAGAGTTTTCAAATCTGAACAGATTTTTTTAAAACTAGACATACACTTGCAGACTTTTTTTAAGTTTTAGATAGAAGCACACTAACTGCTTAGAGCATTGCACTAATGCCAAGGTCATGGGTTTGATCCCAGGGGTTTGCACATACATAGTCAGAAACAAAATGTATAATATACTGCAGTGTAAATCGCTTTGGAAAAAAGCGTCTGTCAAAAGCATAAATGTAAATGTAATGTAACTGATCAAATCTACAGACTGGCACAGACTTTCTGCAACAAGTCCAGACTGAAAATCCTGGCAAAGTCTTACAGTGTATTTTAGCTCTAATGTGTTTAAAGGTTAGCTGTAAATTGATACATAACTTTGTAATTGGGGGTTTTTGGTTTGCAAAATGTCATAATTGATTTTAGTCTTTCTTTATCAGCAAGGCACACTGGTGTAAATCAGTGGGGTAAAACGCCACCTGCTGGTGGAATATAGAGATAGCAGATTTGTGGACGGCAGTTAACGAATGTATTAAACATAGGCGAACTTATAAGAAGAAAAAACGAATGCAACGTAAAACAAGATACTGACAAAAACAGTATAATAAACACCAGTGGGATCACAAAGAATTGCCTAATTTTGCCACGTGAACTACATAGTTTCACAATAAAGCGTTATTTTGTAATGTTTGATAGTACAGTTTTGTGAATTTATATGACAGAAATGTGTCTTTTCAACCATTAATAAATACAATTCAAATAAACATAATTAGATTTTCTTCAAATAAATTAGCTACTTAGAAATCCCAATTATGTATTTCGCACTACGGATCGATCTGGCAACACAGGACAGGACGCGTTGATGTTGCTATAGTAACGTCAACTGAAAACAGAGCGCGCTTTCCGTTGCCAATATGGTACATTGGAGTTCTCACAAGATTTTGCCATAAAGTTATATTAGGTTGTTTTCACCACAACAAAACAAGAATGGCTCTCCACGACACCCGAGTGCAGTGGATAAAAACGGTTGTAGGTGTCACATTTGACCTCACTCATTTTGGCTGCTTTGAGGAGTTGCTCGCCCGCGGTGATGGAGAGGACGAGCAGAAAATCCTTCACTTTTTAAATGAAGTTACAAAAGACGAAGAGACATCAACGCTTTTGTTCTTTAAAAATATAAGGGAGGTCGAAGTGGAAGTCCATGAGGGTAAGTTAGGTTTTCATTTGTTTGCAGTTGGTGTATATATTAGCATTAAGCCCCAAAAGCAGTGGGTTACTGTGCATTTTATAACGGAATGGCAGATTGCCTAACCCTTTACCTGCCCCCTTTTAAGTGCACGGTAACCCAATGCTTCCCCAAATGACAACAAAAAAAATGATACCGCTTATAACTACATGTGTAAGAGTTTGTAATTTCTTAATAAATACTCACCAAGATTCACCAGAAGTTGAGGAGCATGCCACAGAGAGAAGTCAGTCCGTTGCTTCACAGCTATCACTCACCTCAAGCAGAGCGAAAACACCTGGGGACCGTAAGTGTGGTTTTGAATATTTAATATTACCAGAAATAAATTGTTACAAAAAAGTTACAAAATCGTTTTAAATATCTGAATTGTAATCCCATTACCACCATCTGAAGGAAAAAGAGTAGGTGAAAAAGGAAACATTCAGGAGACCTCACACCCAACAGAGGACACTCAGATACAGAATCTCTCATCTGAGGGCCTGGCAGAGGCAACAAATGCGGATAAATCACCTCGCAATGTAATGCTCCATTATTAACCATAAAGATTTTTGTCCGATTTACGACATAGAGATCATGACTTTTTCATTACTTCTTAAACTCTAGGACATCCCCTGTATTTTTTGTGGGAATCTTGGTTAGGTTTTGACAAAATTTGTGTTTGAAAGATTGAGATTCAGGTTCAGTATCATGTGGAGCTCCATGTGGCTTTGAACAACATCCCAGAAAGGTTTTCGAAGAACACCGTTGTATATTTTCAAAGGAACACGAATGGTAAGATGACAGAACCGCTGTTTTATTTTCTTTGTGTGTATATTTGCTATATAATTGATATGTCTGCTGTTTTTTACATTGCAGAAACAATTAGTGAACCTGCAGACTTAAATGAGGCAAATCATTTGATGCCCAAACTTGTTGAGTTTGGCCGGATGAGTGGCAACCCCCTAAAGATCCTTAGAGGGCTTCTCAACCATGTGTGTGGCATAAAATCTCATCTTTGTTATAAATATAGATGCAGAAGAACAATATCTATTTTGAAATGTACGTCTTTCTTGCCCATGCAGATCTATATCCCTCTTCTGTCAGTGCACCAGTTGAGCCTTACTGATGGCTATAATGGTGAGGCTGGCATTCAAGATAATGACACGATGGGTAAGAGAAAAGCAGATGAAGAGCACCAGCTTCCTGAATCTCGTGGGCTTGGTGAAGTTCGGGATGAACTCCTCAGTGGCACATATAAGTTCTTGGGGGTCTTAGATAAAACCCTGCAGCAGTTGGAAGGTATCCCGGTGACTGTCCCAAATGAAAGTTATACTGAAAAGTACTGGAATGTCATATCAGAATGCAATATTGGGTTTTAACTTCTTTTCTGTTACAGGTGAATTTAAACTACACATTCCAGATCTTGATTTGGAGGGTGAGGTGGAGGGGATTTTGTCCAGTTTAGTGATGGTGGAGAAGCTGGAGCAGTGTGTGATGAACTGGCAGACACAAATCACTATTTTCCTTGAAGAGCAGAAAAGAAAGAAACCACAGGTCTGTTTTAAAGCAGTTTAGTAGTTTAAACTAAATTACTGAATGCTGATAATCCATTGATTTCAGTATGATGTGTTGAAGATAGTAAGTACATTTATTTGATTTATGGTGCTCTGGAAATTCAGTTTGATGTATTTCTGCTTAAATGAACTCATCCTGGCTGTTTCCGCACCCTCAAAATTGATTTTACGCATTCCTAGCTTGCTCTGCTGTGTAGGTGACTTCATCTAAATTAAGCATTATTTGTTATTCTTCATCATTTTGTCCTTTCAAATTGTCATTTTCTAATTTAGTGGCTTATTGTTTTCTCACCACTGAAGGGAAATGGTCCTTTGGCAGAGATCGACTTCTGGCGTGAACGTAGTGCTGTCTTTAGTTGTGTAAATGAACAGCTGAAGCTGCCTGTGGTCAAGAAGATTGTAGATGTGATGATCCGTGCTGATTCCTTCACAGTGCAGGAGCTAGAAAAGACCATAGCTGAAATTTCCAAATATTATGAGGAGTCTGCCAATAATTTACTATTTCTTAGAACATTGGAGAGGCAGTTTAAGGTAAGGCGGATCTTTAAATGAATATTTACTTGCAGCACCACCAAAGGTAAAAAAAGTAAATCATTTAATTGATATTGATTTACAGAACCTTGTCACAGGGGTGGACTTCAAAGTGGTCTTTGACACTATTCCAGAGATTATGAATGGATTGCGTCTTATCTGGATATTATCCAGGCATTATAACTCAGATGAGCGAATGGCATGTCTGATGGAATGCATTGCCTGGGAACTGTCAGAGCGGGTTACCAGAGTTGTGAACCTCCATGTTCTTTTTAAGTTAGTATGCAAAGTTTACATACGTACCTTACTACCTTAAACCATACACCAACTTTGACATTCAAGCCATTCTTGTATGAGTTCAAAGTGATCTGTTTTATGTCATATAAGTTTTAAGGTTTTCATATATATATCTGTTTTAAGGTTAAACTTATTATTAACATTGAATATGTTTTTACACTTGATTATTTCGAAGTTGCTGAAAACCATGTTTTCTTATCTGCTTTTGGTAATAAATAAAAGTACACAATATGAATTTCTAATGATCTTTAATATATTGCAGAGACCAGAGGGTAGTGTCCAAAGCCAAGGCTCAGGGTGGAAAGCAAATCTTAGATCTGTGGAAGAGCTGTTATTTTGAGGTCCGTGCACGAATTGAGGGATCAGATCTCTGTTCCCGCTGGGAATTTGATCGCAAAAAACTGTTTGAAAAAACAGACTATATGGCTTCAATCTGTCAGGATTTGTTCGACGTCTTGCAGGTTAGCTAGGTTTTAATTGACATAAAGAAATACAAAAAATATCCCTTAAAGACAATAACTTTTATTTTCACTTATAGACTCTGGATGAGTTTTACATTATTTTTGGACACGAGTTAAAAACGGTGACGGGTGATGTAAAACGAATAGATGATGTTTTACGCCGAGTAGATTCTCTTGTCACACCATTTGAGGAGCTTACCTTCGACCATTTCGACATCCGCAAGATGGGCAGTTGGAAGATGATGATGCAAGAATTCAAAACTGAAGTACAGGTACAGAATTTGTCAGAAGAGATTAGAATCACAATTTTAATTTTGTATATTTGTAATATTTTTTTCTTTCTTTTATTATAGGCTATTGAAGGAGAAGCTATCAATTTCATTGATCAATCCTTCAAGTCGCTGCGTTCTGCTTCTGCTGCCTTTGACCTGCTGCTGAAATTCAAGCACCTCCGTTCCAGGGACGGCATTAACAATCAGCTGATGAAGAAGTTTAATGATATTCTCGCTCAGTATGACAAAGAGGTGCCTCAGGACCTGATTACTGTTGAAATATCTTATCTGAAAAATTATTTTTCATTACATAGAGATGAGTTTTATATTTAGTTTTGTCTTATCTTCTTTGGTGATTTTCTCATCTAGGTGGACTTTATAAGTGACCTATTTGTAAAACAAAAAGATAATCCACCTCTCATCAAGAATCAGCCTCCTGTTGCAGGGTCGATCTATTGGGAGCGTTCGCTGTTGGACCGCATGACAAGCCCTATCCAACGTTTCATGGAAATGAAAGAGATGATGGAAAGTGAAGAAGGCAAAGCAGTAAGTCTGCAGTCATCACCATATGGTGTGGTGGATTTAACAGGCATAAGCATATTGCAAATATAATTTACCATAAACATTACAAGGAGGGGGGAAGCTGTTGAAAGCAAACCCTCACATGAAGTCTTTTTATGTGACAAGGTCAACAATGTAATTTGATGGCTAAACTATATGGAGGAAATATATTGCTAAAACGTATATTGACTTTCCTCCTTTTCGTAGGTGAAAGCCAAATACACAGAGGTGGCAAGTCGTATGAGAGACTACGAGATGCAGCGTTATCTTCACTGGAAAGCAGAGACTGACAGGTCTCTTCCTCTCCTCTTGAAGAAAACTGTGCTACTCATGGTCAACAGCGGTGGTGTTGTTTGTGCAGACTTCACAAAGCCAGATACTGTACGTTATTTACAGTACAGTACATTGAGACATACAGTATAAGTCAGCTTTGATAAACAGGTACAGGTCATCATTTCTTATCTCTTTAAATGGCTGTGATTACAGGCGGCTCAGGGTACAGTGAGGAATGTGGAGAAAGATGTGCGCTTCATTGTAAATTTTCCCTTTGAGCTAAAGCAGATCATATCTGAATCTACATACCTGGATCAGCTGGATTTTGCGATATCAGAACTGGCACGAAATGTTGCACTGCAGGAAGAACAATTTCATAGGTAACACCCCCAAGCATCTTATACAACTATTCATTAAATATAATTCAAAAGATTATGGTGACTCTCCTGGAAAATGAATCTCTGTATTGATTAACTGACTTTATGTAAAGTGTGTGTTGACATTCTGCCCCTCTTTCATGAACATTAGTCATTAAGCAGACGCTTTTATCCAAAGCGTCTTACAAAGGAGGTTAACAACAGAAGCAATTGGAAAACACACAGACAACAAGTGCAGTAAAACTGGTCTCATATAGCCTACCACAGTAGACAAAGCTAAGGAGTTTTTTTAAGGATAGAAAAAGTAGAAAAGAGGTAGAAGTCAGTACAAATCGGTCAGGTGTTGACGTAAGAGATGTGTTTTCAGCCGATACTTAAAGATGCACACGGAATCTGCTGATCTTGTAGGAGCGGGCAGATCTTTCCACAAATTGACAATGTTTTCACATGCAGGTACATAAATGGACTGCGGACATTAGTAAAGCATTATCATTCTCTGATGGACAGTCTAAACGATGCAGAGTTCTCACTGATGGCTGAACAGGTGCAAGAACTTAGACAAGTGCTGCACTATGGGTGCAAAAGACTCAACTGGAATTTCCTGAGTAAGTACATTATCACATTATTTGTAATTGCCATACCCCCTTTTTTAACGTAAGTTTCAACATAGTTTCTTAAATTCCACTGTTCCAAAGGTATACCAGAATTCATTCAACGTGGAAACCAGGCCATTTCCAAGTTTGAGTCCCTAATGAACCAAATTCAGAAGAATGAAAAAGACATTGAAGACAAACTTAAATCTATTGAATCAGCAAACCTTTTCAAGTTCCCAGCACCAGTCAACACAGGACATCTACCAGGTTAAGAGTGCTATTTCCAACGGCTTGAGTTTCTAATTCTTTTGTGCTCCCGAAATGGGTTACAGTGTTATCTGGGTGTTGTTTTAGGCATAAAGGAGTTCTTTGACTTCATCGAGCTTGAAAGGACAAAGGTTGTAAATGTGCTGGTGAATAAGCATGCAGCAATCAGTCCACTTCTCACCAAGATGGAGAGTTTGATCATGGGGACTAACACTGGCAAAGCCCAGCACATGGTCCTGTTTTACACTTACTGGGAGCACAAGATCTTCGACTCGCTCACCAAGATGGTGCTCAAGTAAGATTTATTTGATGTTCTCTTGCGCTCACAGTAAGTATTTGTAATGTTTATGTAATTTGATTGTAATTTTTTTTCAGGAATATTCAAGCTTTTAACACTGCACTGATGGGCACAACACCACTCTTCCAAATTGACACCATCCTTGCCGCTCCTCAGATTGCATTGCATCCCAAGAGCAGTGAGGTGTACAAGCTTATTAAACAGTGTGTCAGTGACTGTGTGGAGAGCACCAAGGTACACCTGAGAAATATATTTCGATAACCAGTGATCTATTTTGAATCATAAAACATTTGCGTACTAAAGTAGCACAATTCTAAAATATTGGCACATCAGATTTAAATGAGTACTTCACTTTAAAATAAGCCCCTATTAGTAGGAATAAAAATTACTATGGAAAGTCATAGAGTGCTTTTTTGAAGTGAACTACTCCTTTAAAACAGTGTAGTTGTTTGTAGAATAAACAGCAAAGAGACACAAGGTTTGATAAACCAGATCCAACCATCATCTCTGATTGGTTAGATGTAATAAAATTCAATGAAAATCTAAAAATAAAATAAAAAAATGAAACAACCATTTACATGATATTTGGCCATTCTGCTCAACTTTTCTTATGTTTATATATTTTGTAGCGATTTGTTCGCTGGATGCATGGCAGTTGCATCCAGTGTCCTCCACAGCACGTGGATGGTGAAGATAAGCCATTCATCTACACCTTTTATAGTGAAGTGTGTCAGGTTCCACAGATAAACGAGCAAGCCACAGCTGTCACCCAGAGTATGCAGCGTCTCCTTAACGGAGTAAGCGTCTACCTCAAATACTGGATGAACTACCGCTCTCTCTGGAATCCCGATAAGGCTATCATCCTGGAAAAGTTTGCAGCCAGGAAACCATCCTGCGTGATGTACGATGATAAGTTTCAGTTCTACACCAAGGTCAGCCAAGAGGTGGCAAGGCAGCCCTCATTGATAAACGAACACATCATCAGGCTAAACCTGGAGCCACTGGCACGTGCCGTGCAGGAGAACGCCCAGGCGTGGGTCACTTCTCTGGGCAGGCTGCTCAATGACTCGGCACGAGAAGAACTTTTTACCCTCCGAAATGAGCTGGTGGTGAGTTTTCTGCAAAGTTCATTCAGTGTTGTCCTTAAACCAAATATATAGATTGTTTTCATATGTTTTCTTATGATGCTTTTACTGTGAACAGAAATTGTCAGAAAATTTGAAGAGGAGTCCAAATACTTTGGAAGAGCTGAAATTTGTTCTGGGTACCATCACGGACATTAGAGACATGTCTCTATCAGTAGAAATGAGATTCATTGACATTCAAGAGAGATACAGAACACTCAGCATGTACAATGTGGAGGTGAGTTGTCCGGAAATGTTTAAACTATCATAATTTATTGTTTCTAAAAATTAATTTTTGAAAATTAATTTACAAAAACATGTATTTTTATAAATCATTTTTTTATTGTGCTATCATGTTTATTTTTGTTTTGTTGTGTTAGTTAGTTAGCTGTATATATATATATATATATATATATATATTTGTTATTATTACTTAATCAAAACAACCCAACTGCAGTTTTATTGATATTATTTGGAATGCCCTATGCATTTTTTTAAAAGGTAATACTGAGCTGTTTTTGCAAATTACCTCTTAAATTTTTTTACACGGCTCTCTGGAATACTTTATTCCGGTTAGTTACAACAGTGACTAGTACTGCTTCAATTTTTTATTTCTCTTCATATGCCACCATGAATTTGTTACAAACAAGCTGATGAATATGTCAAATCAATATTCTGTACAATTGTTTACTCTTGTCATAGCCAATAGATGAGAATCAAGTCACTGAAATTACAAACATAAATAATTAACACACAGTGAAATGTTGTTTAATTATTAATTGTTTAATTTATTAATAATATTTTACCCTTTTTTTCTAAAGGTTGTAGAGGAAGAGTTGCAGCTGTCTGCAAACCTTGGCAATATGTGGAGCGGACTGTTTATGGAGTCTAGACAGGTTGACCGCAGTCTGGGAAAAGTAAAGAGGACTTTTTCTGAGGTAGGCTTTTCCAATTACCATTACATTATGCACTGTTATGTGTGTATGGAGCAATATCTGCACGGATCAAGTTATTTTTCATTCTCAAATTCTATGCTTAATCCTTAGAGAAATATAACACACCTGGTTTTGGATTTTCCAAATATTCTTTCTCTCTTAGATTACTCTTAAGCAGACCGAGGAGTATAAACAGGAGCTCTCGATATTTGCTGAGAGCTTCAACATGCATGGGCCCGGAGCTGTAGGAGATGATCTAGAGAAAGGCAAGAGCCTCAGTGTACCTCTTTAGTTCTCCATAACCTATCGTATCCACCTGTTATTAGAAACACGTTGTTTGCTCTTATAGGATTGATGATCATGGACACCTACGAGAAAGAGCTAGCTAAGGTAGAAGCAAGCCGTCAGGAACTGGCTAAAGCTGAGAAGCTGTTTGACCTGCCCATCACTATGTACCCAGAACTCCTCAATGTGCAGAAAGAGATGATAGGCCTGAGACAAATCTATGAGATTTCTAAGGCTCAGAAGGTTAGCATCACATTCTATATACATTCTTAGTTATTGCTTGCATAGTTTAATGTATTGGTGTCTGAGTTTCTTAGACCGCAAAAGAAGAATGGTCACAGACCCTATGGGTAAATCTAAACATCGAAGTCCTCCAAGAGGGTATAGAGGGATTTATCAAGAGCTTACGGAAGCTGCCGAAGGATGTGAGGGCTCTTCCTGTGTCTTTCTTCCTGGAGGGACGCTTGAAGGAACTCAAAGAGTCACTACCCCTTCTGTTAGATCTAAAGAATAAAGCTCTCAGAAACAGGTGATTAGTTCCAGGTGTTTTTTTTAATAATATTTATTTCAATATCAAGCATTAGTTCATCTCTAAATACAGATGGCAACTATTTAAAGGATAAGCATTTTAATTTCAGGTGAGATAGGTAGATGTAAGTTTCCTGTGTTAGATCACCTGTTTTAATATGCTATAGAGCGCATGAGACTCACACGTGATCACTTGTTTTGTGCAGGCACTGGAAGAACCTCATGGAGAGGACAGGCACCAGCTTTGAGATGAACCCAGGCACCTTCACTCTGGAGAACATGTTCTCCATGGAACTCCACAAGTATGGCAACGTCATCAGTGACATTGTTAACTCAGCTGTGAAGGAGCTTGGCATTGAGAAGGTTAGAAATCTTTCTGATTCATAGAAGGTAAAGGTTGAAACGCAATGCAAGTTCTAAGGAATGATGACAAATTGTGTTTAAAATCAGATTAATACTGTGACAAGCTATGATATAAGGTTACAAAGAGCATTTTTGTGTACTTTACAGGGAGTGAAAGAAGTGGAGGAAACATGGGAGAATATGAAGTTCAATGTGCAGAGGTATATTAAAGGCACACATGAGCATGGGTTCATCCTCGGAGCCGTGGATGACATCCTCCAGCATCTGGATGATGATGCCATGAACCTGCAGAGTATGGCAGGCAGCCACTTTGTTGGACCGTTCCTGGCAACTGTGCAGCAGTGGGAGAAGAATCTGTCACTCATTAGTGAAATTATTGAGGTCAGTGGGAAAAATCAGTTAGTCCAGAGATACTCATATTAAAGAGACATGTAAGTGTCTGTAATACTTTCAATTGGAGAAACCGTAATGGCTAACAAAAACCATTGACATCCATTTAAAAACTAGCATCTGGACTCCTATCCTGCGTTCTGCTGAAGCCAGGGCGTTAGCATCAGCAGTTATGCTTTTTTGGCTAATCGTTAAAGGCCTTCCATCTAGTGGCTTTGGTTAGACCAATAAAATAAATTACTTTACGCTACAAATACATTACATTGGCTTTTAGTTTAAGCCAATCTAAAATATTTCATTCAATATATTCCAGTTTACTACTTAACATTGACCAAATAAACTTTGAACATACAGGTATATAACATATATTTTGATTAATTTAAATCATTGTCCTTTGGAAAGATATTCAAGACTTATCTTGAACCCTGAGATGTATACAAAATAATGTTATTCATCTATCCTTCGTAATTATACTGCAACAATACCATGTTGTGAGCTGTCTTTCATGTAGTTGTCTTTGGTTGTGGCAAACTTATAGCTTCTGTTATTAAACCAGTTATTAAACCATTTTTATGTTTTAATGGAGAACGGACATTACACTGAACATTACTCTGAATTCTGTTACACTGAATTTTGTAGGTTTGGATGGTAGTCCAACAAAAATGGATGTACCTGGAGAGCATCTTTATTGGAGGTGACATTCGCTCTCAACTACCCGAAGAAGCCAAAAAATTTGACAATATTGACAAAATGTTCAAAAAGGTAAGGCCTCGCACAACATCACACGTTTTGTGGAAAACATTAAAAGGTATTGCGATGTTTATATTGACTCTGGAATGCTCCAGATAATGACGGACACAGTGAAGGACCCTTGCATTAAGAGGTGTTGTCTAGTTCCAAATCGCCTGACTGACCTCCAGAACCTCAGCGATGGGTTAGAGTGCTGCCAGAAGAGCCTGAATGATTACCTTGATTCCAAACGGAATGCCTTTCCACGCTTCTTCTTCATCTCCGACGATGAACTGCTCAGTATTCTGGGCAGCAGTGAGGCTACTTGTGTGCAGGAGCACATGATCAAGGTAATTTTACCATGTTTGCATTGTTGTTATTGTATATCATACAGTAGATGATTGCTTCTGTCTATAAGTTCTTTCAAACGTTTATGAAAGTTTAACTCACAGTGTGCGTACATACCCTATCACGCCCTGTGTTTATCATTGTCTAAGATTATTAGCTGCAGAACAACTGTCAAACCTTAAATGTCCTTCTGCTTTGTGAATCCACACGTTGCTGCTTTCTTCTGCAGATGTATGATAATATAGCTGCTCTGCGCTTTGATACGGGGATGAATGGCGAAATGGTGGCAAATGCTTTGGTGTCCGCGGAGGGCGAAGTGATGGAGTTCAAGCAGCCTGTACCTGCCGAGGGGCGTGTGGAGGACTGGATGACCGGAGTCCTGCTGGAGATGAGAAGAAGCAACAGACTCATCACCAAAGAGGCTATTTACTTCTACAGCCATCAGAAGACAAGGTGAAGAAATGACTAGACTGCACTAAACCATTTACTGTTTCTCAAAATTGCTTGGTCATCAAAATAGTGTTTTGAATTTGGTCCGTTTCAAAATATTTGATACCTTGTGAGATGTTTGATGTTAGTTTAATTATTAATAGTGCTCCGTTGTCTTACTGTCTGTTTGTCAGGGTGGATTGGATGCTGGACTACCAGGGCATGGTGGTGCTGGCAGCCAATCAGGTGTGGTGGACATGGGAGGTAGAAGATGTCTTCAAAAGGATAAATCATGGAGAAAAACAGGCGATGAAACTGTATGCGACGAAAATGCACCAGCAGATCAATGATCTTGTGAGACGCATCACGCAACCATTAAAGAAGAATGACAGACGCAAACTCAACACTGTCCTCATCATAGATGTTCATGCAAGGGACATTGTGGACGCTTTTGTCAGAGACGGGTAAGAATTCTGTGCAATACTGTCAATTACTGACAGCAAAAGAGAATTATCCACCCTAACATGCTTTTTGATGTGAACAGTATCACAGACACCTGTGAGTTTGAATGGGAGAGTCAGTTAAGATTCTACTGGGTTAAGGAGCCAGATGAGCTGTTTGTGCGACAATGCAGCGCTCAGTTCTCCTACGGATACGAGTATATGGGACTGAATGGACGGTTGGTCATTACTCCACTGACCGACCGTATCTATCTCACACTTACTCAGGTACTTTGTCTACACAGTTTTACAGCCCAAGTGGTCTGAGTCATGTATGTGTTATTAATATGAGGTGTGGTACTCTCAGGCGTTGTCTATGTTCTTGGGTGGAGCACCGGCTGGGCCTGCAGGTACGGGGAAAACAGAATCCACTAAAGATCTGGCCAAGGCTTTGGGGCTTTTGTGTGTGGTCACCAACTGCGGAGAGGGGATGGATTACATGGTAAGAGACCTCAGGCAAAAAAAAGCTCTGCTTAATGTTATATATATGGTCAGATTATATTTTGTAACATCGTCATTTCTCTCTGTACCTCAGGCTGTGGGAAAGATCCTCTCTGGTTTAGCTCAGTGCGGAGCCTGGGGCTGTTTTGATGAGTTTAACCGCATTGATGCCTCCGTGCTGTCTGTCATCTCCTCCCAGATCCAAACCATCCGAAACGCTCTCATGCTGCACCTCAAGAGGTTTCATGTGAGTTTATACCAGCCTGTTCCAGTCAGGCTATGGAAATTTGAAATTAAATTTATGTCAGGCTCTGACTGCCTTTTGTTTTTGTGTTGGTTAGTTTGAAGGTCACGAGATCAGTCTGGACAACCGCATTGGCATCTTCATCACAATGAACCCCGGTTATGCTGGCCGCACAGAGTTGCCCGAGTCAGTGAAAGCTCTGTTCAGACCGGTGGTGGTCATCGTGCCTGACCTGCAGCAGATCTGTGAGATCATGCTCTTTTCTGAGGGCTTCCTTATGGCTAAGGTGAGGACTTCTTGTATGCAATTGAAAATTTGGAAAGTCATTAAATGTCATTGAATATTTAAGTGTTGGGGTCAACAATTTGTGCCATTAAAAGCCCAATGTGTCATTTTTTGGAGGATCTATTAAGAGAAATGCAATTCAAAGGTGTTTAAAGACATTACATTGTGTATCCTTATGGTTTTAATACCTTACAATGAGCTATTTCTATCTACAAACAGTACACCGCGGGTCGCAGCATGTTTGGCATGTTGTTTTAAACGGACAAACTGCACAGAGCGCGTTTCGTAAATCTCCTTCGACAACGAAATTAAAACTTGACGACATCTTAGACCTGTGTCAGGCACCGTAGTGCTACAAAAGGGAGGGGTGGAGTGAGCAGTTGGTTGCAGTTCGCAACCTCACCACAAGATGTGGCTAGATTTCATACACTGGACCCTTAAATACTGTTAAATATTTACAGAGTGTTCACTTCAAGTATACAGTTCAACAATTACATTTATGCAATTGTTAGACGTAGATGCTATACTTTCACAATCTTGTGCCACCGGTCCTTAGAGATGCCCAGCAAATCACAGAGACCTTTTTAATATGTTAGACTAGGAAAATAAAAGACAAATTGCATAAATGATTTGCAGGTTTTGGCAAAGAAGATGACAGTGTTGTACAAACTGGCACGCGAGCAGCTTTCCAAACAGTCCCACTATGACTTTGGTCTCAGAGCACTGAAGTCAGTGTTGGTCATGGCCGGAGAGCTGAAAAGAGACTCACCTGACCTCAGTGAGGTACTGGTCTTTTTGCATACGTTCAATCCTTTAAACCACTTAAATGCTATGGTGTTCTTTGAATGTTTTTGTCATTTCTTTCCCCGTCTCTTTTAGGATGTTGTTTTGATGAGGGCTCTTAGAGATATGAATCTGCCCAAGTTTGTATTTGAGGATGTTCCTCTGTTCTTGGGGCTTATATCAGATCTGTTTCCTGGGCTAGACTGCCCACGTGTCCGTTACCCCAGCTTAAATGATGCTGTGGAGGCCACCCTGCAGGAGAACAAATATATTATGCTGCCTGCCCAGGTGATTTTTCTTTTAGAATCTAACCTTTAAAGGATTGATTGAAAGATTAAGCAGACTCTGTAATTTTTGTATTTGTCAACGTAGTTGGACAAAGTGGTGCAAATGTATGAGACCATGATGACCAGACACACCACAATGGTGGTTGGACCAACAGGGGGAGGAAAATCTGTGGTGATCAACACGCTCTGCCAATCCCAGACCAGGTCTCTGTCTACCTATATCTAACAATGTATTTTTATACAAAACGTCCTTCTGCATGCTCTCTTCACAAAATAAATGTTCTCCCATGCTCCCATGTTAAAGGAACAGTGATCCAAAAATGTTCTAGGCCACTTTTGAGTTATGATTCATACTGTGATAGTCAATGGTGGCCAAGGTCTGTTTGGTTACAAGCATTCTTCTAAATATCATAGTCTGTGTTGATCCGAACAAAGACATTCATACAGATTTGGAACGACTCAAGGGTGAGTAAATGATGACGGAATTTTCATTTTTGGTGAACTGTCCCTTTAAATTGTATGTGTAGATTGGGCTTGCTGACCAAACTGTACACCCTGAACCCTAAAGCGATGAGTGTGATCGAGCTGTATGGGATTCTGGATACGGTCACGCGAGATTGGACTGATGGGATACTGTCTAACATATTTCGAGACATCAACAAACCCACAGACAAAAAAGAACGGAGGTGAAGATCAAGGCTTTGGAAATCATGCCCTTCAGACTATCTAACAGAAGATTAAACTTTTGTTAACAAAAACAATGCTTTGAATAATATAATATAAAATCTGATTCTTAGAAACTTCTGGCTTCACAGGTACATACTGTTTGATGGAGATGTTGATGCTCTTTGGGTGGAGAATATGAATTCAGTGATGGATGATAACAAGCTTCTCACATTGGCTAATGGAGAGAGAATCCGTCTACAGAACCACTGTGCACTCCTATTTGAGGTAGAGTGTTAACCAAGCGGCAACATTTCCAATCTCTCTTGTGAATCCAACATGGTAGTGACTTAAACTCCAATTCATTGACTAGCCGCTAGAGACTGGCTCCAAAACAAAGCAGAATCTCATTGAGCCCCATGTTTAAATGCCCAGCTTCACAGCAGAAAACAACATGTTTACAGCTTGGTACAAAAATGTACTTGGTCTATATAGCTAATTTTGCCCTTCATTCCAGCTGTGTCAGGGGTGTGAATCTACACAGTTTAAATTATAGTAAGCCTTAAAAGCCTGCATAGAAAAGGGCGAGGCCACTTGAGTGACAAGTGGTTTCAGCAACTAAGCACCTCAGCTCCAACCACGTTCCGCCTCTTTACCCATCTTCGATAATCCAGGATTTAAGGCTTCAAAAAAGCTCCTCAGAAACCTACGAGTGACCTCAAGGACACCACCTCCATATATTATACAGTCTATGGTGTAAACTCACAGTGTTATAACAATAAACAATATTTTAATGTAAATTTTGTGAAGTAATTAGGATTAATATGTTTGTGCTACAATGTTATAATTGATTAGGAATTATATGTTTTAGGTAGGAGATCTGCAGTATGCATCCCCAGCTACAGTTTCTCGGTGTGGAATGGTGTTTGTGGACCCCAAGAATCTTCGCTATGCTCCCTACTGGGGAAAGTGGGTCAACAGCAGACACTCTAAAGTAAGAAATTATTTGTATCTTACTTCATAAACAACCAGTTAGCTACTCAAATAATTAATAACCAAAAATGCTAAAATAAATGGTTAAAAGATGCATAATGAAGACATTTTATATGCTTAACTCTGCTTGACATCTTCTTTCAATACATATACCTCATGCGTACATTTTGTTTGTACATATTGTTCTGCACCTGCACTTTCAATTCTTTGCTCTTTATGTGAATACCTCACACAAATTACTCATATACAGTATACACCCTTAACTACTGTACTGTACGTTTTTATGGTAAATACTCTCTATATTTTTGCCACATTTGCAGTAATTGTTATGCTGTTAATATATATATATTTATTATTTCTCTTCTCTCGTCTCTTATCCTTAACTGTGTTAACTTTTTTCCCTCTCTCTCTTTATATATTTCTTATATTATTATTATTATTTTATGTATTTTTGTACTATTGTATTGCTGTAAACTGCCTATTCCCTCACAAAAGCATTTCAATGTATACTATCACTGACATCTTTACATATGACAAATAAACTCAGAGTTCAGAATGAGCCAACATTAAAAATAACATTTTATTAAAAATGTTTTGCCGTGTTTTTTGATATTTTTACATGCTTTTTCTCTGTCAACAGGAGCAGTTTGATCTCAGCAAACTGTTTGGAAAGTATGTGCCAAGTGCCATTGATATGATAGTGGACGGTATAGTTGATGGTAAACAGACAGAGAAACTGAAGACAGTAATCCCTCAAACTGATTTAAACATGGTAAGTCTCGATAGAGACTTGGAGAACATTCCAGCATGGATAGCTTCTGTAGTATGTAGTTAAAATCGTATGCTTTGTGTAGGTGACGCAGTTGACTGTGATGCTGGATTCTCTGCTGGAGAACGAAGACTTGAGTTCTGAAGAGCTGGAGTGTTATTTTCTGGAGGCGCTGTACTGTTCACTCGGGGCATCTCTGCTGGACGAAGGCAGACAGAAGTTTGATGATTTTATTAAAAAGTTGTCTTCGCTGAACAGTGTTCATGATGAGAAGGTGCTTGCTGGCCCTGGAGAGATTCCAGGTGAGATTTTGCTGAAAGAATGATTGAAATAATATCATGTCTGTTTCTAAATATTTGAAATCTGTTTTGTTTTCTTTTGCAGTTCACTTGCCAACTCTCTTTGATTTCCATTTTGATGGGAGCAAGAAGAACTGGGTTCCCTGGAGCTCCATGGTGTCAAAATATGTTCATGACCCTGACATGAAATTCATCGACGTCCTCGGTAAAACAGCTTTTTTTGTCCTATTCAGTTTTTTCACAGTATATTTTTTATCAGTGTGCTTCACACTGTATACATGTACTGTACCTTTTGCTTTCTGCCAGTTCCAACAGTGGACACCACTCGTGCTAACTGGCTGTTAGAACAGATGGTGAAGGTGAAAAGACCAGTGGTGCTGGTTGGAGAGTCTGGTACCTCTAAAACAGCCACCATACAGAATTTCCACAACAATCTCAATACAGACACAACAGTACGATTATTGCTTTGAATATCCCATATGCACGTTATAAAGTGTGTTCTGTAGGATATATAATACAGAATCTTCATCTTTTATCAGATAATGATGGCAATCAATTTCTCCTCGAGAACAACATCCATGGACCTGCAGAGGACTCTGGAGGCAAGTGTTGAGAAAAGGACCAAGGACACATATGGACCTCCAATGGGAAAACGGCTCCTTGTTTTTATGGATGACCTCAACATGCCAAGGGTAAGAATGAATTTATTCTGTAATCATACATACCTTCATAACATATCGACAAACGTTTTGGTGTGTATTTGGGCTTAAAAAAGTTTACGTATTTGTTTGATTTCAGGTGGATGAATATGGCACCCAGCAGCCTATAGCTCTCTTAAAGCTGTTGTTGGACAGAGGTGGGATGTATGACAGAGGCAAGGAACTTAACTATAAGATCATAAAGGACTTGGGCTTTATTGCGGCCATGGGGAAAGCAGGGGGCGGAAGGAATGAGGTGGACCCTCGATTCATCTCTCTCTTCAGTGTCTTCAACATCCCCTTTCCCAAAGAGGAGTCCCTCCATCTTATCTACTCTTCTATTCTGAAAGGACACACTAAAGTAATTCAGATCACCATCTTGGACATTTGCTGGAATAGAGGAATGCAAAAAAACTGTGTATAATATAAAAGATTTTCATCCTCATTGTTGCTTTTGTTTCATATAGCCCTTTGAGGAGTGCATCCAAAACATCTGCGACAAGTTGACCTTCTGTACGCTTGAGCTGTACAAAACCATCATTAAAGATCTACCACCGACACCCTCCAAGTTTCACTACATCTTTAACCTGAGAGACCTCTCCAGAGTTTACCATGGCTTGACACTGACCAGTCCTGAAAGGTGAAGAATTTAAATAAGAAAACTTTGATTGCAAAATGAAATGGTGCCTTTTTGTCCTTTGATGATTTCTTTGCTTTTGCTGCACATACAACCAAAACTATTACAACTTTTATGTAAATTAAGTCAAATAAAATATTGACCAATTGTCATTACATAAATATATATTATTTGAAAAACGTACTTCGATTTATTAGAAAGGCGACATTCTATTTTTTTGTTTGAGGCACTAAAAGAATTAGCTTAAAGTAAATGAAATCATAACTAAAACTATACAGCAATATAAAAATATATATAAAAAATTGCAAATCACATCAAAATGGGCTAAATAAGTATATTTATTGATTAAATATAAGATTAATTAATATAATAATTAATTAAAATAATTAAATTAAAATTAGCATAAAAAATAAAAATAAAATATTTCAATTGATAAAACTAAAAACCTAAAAATAAGTCTACTTTTATGTAACCTCTGTTTTCACTTTATGCACCAGGTTTTTCACGGTCAACCAGTTTGTCCGTGTGTGGAGGAATGAATGCTTACGAGTCTTCCACGACAGACTTATCAACGAAACCGATAAAGTCCTGGTATGGTATTTGACTTCCTATGGTCTGTAGTAACATCATTTTTGTCATGATTTGTCTTTAAATGTGATGACACAAAAGCCAGTGAAATTATACACTTATGCTCCATATTAACTATTTACAGGTTCAGGGACACATAAAGAAACTGATTGAAGAGCACTTCACATCAGACCTCGATTCAGCCATGAGAGACCCAATTCTGTTTGGAGATTACAGAACTGCTCTTAAATCTGAGCCAAGAGTCTACGAGGACGTATTAGACTATGATGCATCCAAAGCTCTGTTTCAGGTGCGGTGATGAAACCATCAACATTCAAAAAAATATTTTTTGCACTGATCAGCAGGCTCTGGTTGTCTGATGATTTTATTATTGGTCATCACACTTTGGTTTCAAAGCTCTCTACTGACTCCTCTAGGAGATCATGGAGGAATACAACGAAAGCAAGACCAGAATGAACTTGGTTCTGTTTGAGGACGCTCTCGAGCACTTGACTGTCATTCATCGGATCATCAGAATGGACAGAGGTCATGCGCTGCTGGTCGGTGTGGGCGGATCAGGGAAACAGTCTCTTACAAAGCTGGCTGCTTTTACAGCAGGTTATGAGGTAAATCATCAGCAGATCAGTGCAAATGTCTTTCTTTTATTATTTTGGTAATTACATGGTAATGATTTTTTGGTGTTGTACTGTTACGTGTATTTGCAGGTTTTTGAAATTGTGCTTAGTAGAGGATACTCGGAGGCTAACTTCCGTGAAGATCTGAAAACTCTTTACCTTAAATTGGGTATAGAGAATAAGAAAATGGTCTTTCTGTTCACTGATGCCCATGTGTCTGAGGAAGGTTTTCTGGAGCTTATCAACAACATGCTTACCTCAGGTGAAACTTACTCTCAGAAATTGTTTTATATAAATGTTATATAACACATTGTAAATGAACAATAATTAATAAGTAACAATAAATGATCACATTAAGCAGCAGTCTTATATTGATGTTTTTACTCATTTGTGATTAGGGATGGTTCCAGCACTGTTCCCAGATGATGAGAAGGAATCGGTCCTGAATCAGCTGCGCGATGAGGCCATGAAGATGGGTTCTGGGCCGTCAAAAGAGAGCGTGTGGCAATACTTTGTAAACAAGAGCGCTAACAACTTACACATAGTACTGGCCATGTCTCCTGTAGGAGACACTCTTAGAACACGCTGCAGGAATTTCCCAGGTCCCTGAGCTTAACATCAAAAATGCATTGTTTCGTTTTTACTCATATTTCTTTGATGTTAAAGTTTGAAATGTTCTTGCTTTTCAGGGTTGGTTAATAATACTGTCATTGACTGGTTCTCACCATGGCCACTTCAGGCTTTACATGCAGTGGCCAAGTCCTTCCTTGGTATTTCTTCATAAAATCTATATATAATCAGCAAGTCTATAGTAGCCTGTGTAAATTAATCTGGGGTCAATTTTATAAATACAGGATAGTCATGATTAACAGTATCAGTCATGTTTCATTATCCCGGCCTATAACAGGTGAGAGTCCCATGATCCCAGAATGCAATGCAGAAGCGGTGATCGATCACGTCTGCATGGTGCACAGCTCTGTTGGCGAGTACAGTAAACTGTTTCAGCAAACACTTCGCCGCAGCAATTACGTGACTCCAAAAAACTTCTTGGGCTTCATTAGCACCTACTCCACCCTCCTGGAGGATGAAGATAAATACATCCTGGGTAAGACTGCATTTGTCTTGTGCTGTTTAGAGATGTTTGTGTCTGTGCTCTTGATTGAATATATGTACATGTGTGCACACACTTCAGCACAATGCAAACGTCTGGAGGGGGGATTGGATAAATTAAAGGAGGCGGGTGAACAACTAGCGGAGCTCAACATTAAACTGGCCGATCAGAAAGTTGTTCTGGCAGAAAAGACTTCAGCCTGCGAGATCCTTCTACAGGAGATCTGCTCTAATACTGCTGTCGGTAAGGATAAAATCACATCTGATACAAATGATTTTCATAGAAACCTAATTGAAATGAACACAGGTTTCATATTTATTGAGCATTTTATTTGTTGTAAAGCAGCTGAAAATGTAAAGTATTGTGACATAAGACTTACATTAGAGACACAGTTCACACCAAAATAAAACCTATAGTAGTCAATGCTGGCCAAGAACTATTTGGTTACAAGCATTCTTCCAAATACCTTTCTCTGTGTTCGTCAGAACATATCATTTTATACAGATTTCGAACAACTGGTGAGAAAACGATGACATAAGTTTTATTTTTGGGTGAAATGTCCCTTTAAGAAACCACTAATATGCCTTTCCAAAGTATTGTATGATAAAGTCGGTGTATTTCTTTCAGCTGAGGAGAAGAAAGCCCTGGCAGAGGAGAAGGCTAATGAGATAGAGGAACAAAATAATGTGCTAGTGGTGGAAAAGAAAGATGCTGAGAGCTCTCTGGCGGAAGCTCTTCCTGCTTTGGAGGCCGCACGCATCGCCCTGCAAGACTTGGACAAAGCAGATGTCACAGAGATAAGGTACAAACTGTTCTTCTTCTCTGTATGTGTGCAACAGGTGTAGCATCAAATAATTTACTGATGTGCTCTGAAACAAAGCATCCATTGCTCATTAAATAATAATATAGTCAAATAAAAGGAATTATTAATTTAATGCTTTTATAGACATTGTATAATGCAAATGTGAATACATGGCAATAACCATCTCCACTCAGACCAAACCAATGAAGATAACATAAACCTCCACTTATGCATAAGCCTTTTGATATCACTGCAATGCACAACACAGCTTTGGACAGATTTTTATGCAATATGTTTTATGTTTTAAATGTAGAAAAGGGATTTAAAGCTGAGGGTATAACTCTAACAAGTTCCTTTCTTTAATGTCACAAAAGTATAAAAAAGTAGTATTACAACCATGATGTTCCAGTTCTCTCTGTGCTTCCTTCAGTTACTCTTTGTTCTTTTTTGGTTCTTTTTCTGAAGAAAAGGAACACTGAAGATCCTTTCTCGTGTGTTCCTGTGTCATTACAGGCTATTGTGATCATTTGGCACATCTGCTATATTTATGGTTATTATCCCCTATGATATTCTCTTCTGTGTCTCATCTCTCTTCATGGTGTTACAGATCCTTTGCAAAGCCACCCAAACAGGTGCAGGTTGTGTGTGAGTGTATCCTGGTAATACGCAGCTACAAAGAGATCAACTGGAAGTCAGCCAAGGGTATGATGTCAGAGGGCAACTTCTTGCGCTCGCTTATGGAAATGGACTGTGACTCGATCAATGCAGGTCAAATAAAAACAGTCAAAGGTAAACCAACATCAACAACAAAAAACAAGATGATTTTAAATCTCGAATCTTTGGTTATAAACCTTTTCATAAAAATGATCGTGGTCAGCTATTTAATTGCCTCCCATATTCTCAGCTTACCTAAGGAACCTAAACACCAGCTTTGAGGAGATGCAGGCCATCAGTAAAGCTGGTTCTGGCATGCTAAGGTTCGTGGTGGCAGTTATGGGCTACTGCAACGTGGCCAGAGATATCAAACCTAAAAGGGAGAAGGTCTGATATACTTGTACATTTTTTGATATTATATATGCGTGAATTATACCAACAGTGTTTAGATTTTGAATAATGTACAGTACTTTCACATTTAAAGGTGGCTCGACTGGAGAGGAATTTCTTCCAGAGTAAGCGCGAACTAGAGCGGATCCAAAGTGAGCTCGGTGCCATCCAGAAGGAACTTGGAGCTCTAGGAGACAAATATGAAGCTGCTATGACAGAAAAGCAGCTTTTGCAGGAGGAGGCCGAGGTTATGGAGAGAAGACTCATTGCTGCAGACAAACTCATCACTGGCCTTGGATCAGAAAATGATCGGTCAGTTAACTTGCCATAGTGCCAAATGAATTCACACTTTACTTTACAGAATATATCTTATATCTATAAGAAACGTCCTTGTGTGTCTATTGGCTTCGTATTCCTGTATTCTTTCTAGTTGGACTAAGGATCTGGACGAGTTGAAGCAGAGGCGAGTGCGTCTTCTGGGAGATTGTCTAATCTGCTCGGCCTTCCTCAGTTATGAGGGAGCATTCAGCTGGGACTTCCGCAATGAGATGGTATATGAGGTTTGGCAGAAGGATGTGCTGGAAAGAGGCATTCCTCTGAGCCAACCCTTCCGAATTGAAAACCTGCTCACAGATGAGGTGGAGATCAGCAGGTGAGACACTGGCTTCTAAAGTATAAATGCATGGGCGAAGAATGACTACTGTGTGTGGGGGAAAACATCTTTGCACTTTTTTAGGTGGGGCTCTGAAGGTCTTCCTCCAGATGAGCTTTCAGTACAGAATGGCATCCTGACCACCAGAGCCAGTCGCTTCCCCTTGTGCATCGACCCACAGCAGCAAGCCCTCAACTGGATCAAAAAGAAAGAGGAGAAAAACAATTTGAAGGTTTTAAAATGCGCACTTGTCTGATGTTTATCTGTAATAAATCTTAAAGATGTGGAACAGTTGTCCTTCTTTTCTCGCTCTTTGTAGATCTCCTCATTCAATGACCCAGACTTCTTGAAGGGGCTGGAGTTGGCCATCAAATATGGCTTCCCATTCCTATTCCAAGATGTGGATGAATACATTGACCCAGTTATTGACAATGTCCTGGAGAAGAATGTTAAAGGAGCAGAGGGCCGTCAGGTGGTGGTTTTGGGTGATAAAGAAGTTGACTATGATCCCAACTTCAAACTCTACCTCAATACCAAACTGGCAAACCCTAAGTTCTCTCCTGCAGTGTTTGGGAAGGCCATGGTTATCAATTACACTGGTGAGAGCAAACTTTATGTGATAACTACCTGTTTTGCACAAGAAACCTTAATTCAGAATCTAATCTCATATTATTGTTCGGGCATTTGTGGAAACTAGTAACTTGGTATAAGCACTTATTGTATTATTACTCCAGTATGACATTTCGCTTTATCTCTGCATGAACTGTCTTTGGATAAAAGCCTCTGCTAAATTACTAAATGTAAATGTATCCTGATGTGAATGGGTCTAAAATCTGATGTTGCAATATCAAGAAGTGTTAAATGCTTTTCTTAAAACTGTCCATTAGTAACACTGAAGGGGCTGGAAGACCAGCTGCTGAGTGTCATTGTGGGATTCGAGCGAAAGGAGCTTGAGGAGCAGCGAGAGCGTCTCATTCAGGAGACCAGTGAGAACAAGCGTTTGCTCAAAGACCTGGAAGACTCGCTGCTGAGAGAACTGGCCACGTCTACTGGAAACATGCTGGATAATGTAGAGCTGATCCACACCCTGGAGGAAACCAAATCCAAGGCCGGCGAGGTCAGTTCATTGCACAGACATGCATAATGCTTAGGACCTTCAAATTTTTCCGTAAAGTAAATATTTCACAGAGACCTTTTTCAATGAAGCAAACTGTTTTTGAAAATCAAATAAAAAAGTATTTTTTAATTCTAACAGGTCTTTGAGAAACTAAAGCTGGCAGAAAAAACAGCCTTCGATATTGACAAGCTGAGAGACGGCTACCGTCCGGCCGCCAAGCGTGGGGCTGTCCTGTTCTTCGTCCTGGCTGAGATGGCTCTGGTCAACAGCATGTATCAATATTCGCTTGCGTCCTTCCTGGAAGTGTTTGACCTCTCACTGTCCAAGTCACTGCCTCATGCCATCCTGTCCAACAGACTGAAGAACATCATGGACACACTGACGCAGAACGTGTATAACTATGGCTGTACCGGTGAGGACCCTTGATCTCCAATTGTTAAATCAGAAACACCAAACCATTATGCTTTCCTGTAGCTCAGTTGGTAGTGCATGGTGCTAACACCAAGGTGACACCAAGGTCACAGGTTTAATTTCCAAGGAAAGTACCTGTTCATAAAATGTGTAGCTTAAATTAACTATGTATTGCTTTGGATAAAAGTGTCCGCAATGACCTACGGTAAATAAAGTCTGTTCCATCAGGTTGTCACTGTCAATGCCTTGTGGAATTGCAAAAATATGCAAGCTAAAACTACACATTTTGCAGGTTTGTTTGAGAGGCACAAACTTCTCTTCTCCTTCAACATGACTATTAAGATCGAGCAAGCTGAGGGTCGGGCTCCTCAGGATGAACTAGAATTCTTCCTCAAAGGTAAAACTTCAGGAAGACATTCTGGCTAGACATAGTACTATCTCCACCTTCCTCTCTTCTTTACCTCTAGAAATTCAACTACTTATCTGATTGTCTTACTCTCTTCAGGTAACCTGTCCCTAGAGAAAAGTCAGCGTAAGAAGCCATGTACCTGGCTGCCTGATCAGGGTTGGGAGGATATAGTACGTCTTATGGAACTCTTTCCTAATGAGTTTGGAACTTTGGCTGATGATATAGAGAAGAATCTTGAAGAATGGAAGACAGTGAGTGGAAAAGCATTCAGATTTCATGTCCACAGTGAGATATTTAGTATTATGAACACAGTCCCACACACACTGTCCCTCTGTCTCTGTCCCAGTGGTACAATTTGGATGGTCCGGAGCAGGCTGCCTTTCCCATGAAGTACAAAGAAAACCTCACTCTCTTCCAGAAGCTCCTACTGATCCGCTGCTTCAGGCTAGACCGAGTCTATCGTGCCGTCAGTGATTATGTCACGCTTACTATGGGAGAGAAGTAAGAGTCATGCATATTAGTATATTAGCAAAATTAGATGCTTATTAAATTAGGTTTTAGTTTATCAGATGTTCATTGTCAGATTGAAGCCTTCTGTTGCTTTGTACTCGCGTTTGTTAAAGGGACAGTTCAGCCAAGAACTCAAATTTGCCGTTTATTTACTCACCCTCAGGCCATCTGAGATGTAGGTGACATTTTTTCTTGAGTAGAACCATAAAGAAGATTGTTTGGTTAATCCGCAGCTCTCTCTGCTTCATATAATGGGAGTCTATGGATACCACCTGTCTAAGAGTTCCTAAAGCACATAATTCCAAAAAGCGGCTCCTGCAGACATGTTGACGTTTCGTGAAGCGAATCGGTTGATATTTTCATAAAACTAAACATCATTTTTAATAATATAAGCCATAATGTGCAGCCTGTACACAATCGCAATCTCCTCCTTTTAGTATTTGGTGGCGGATGGCATACCAGCGTCTGGTACATTTAGCACCACCTGCAGAAAGGGAGTGTTGAGGCTGTACAGTACGGCTAATATTATAAAAAATGACATTTACATTTAAGAAACTATCGAGCAAGTCACTTCACGAAATGTCAACATGTCGCCAGGAGGCGCTTTTTGGAATTATGTGCTTTAGGAACTCTTAGAATGGCGGACCCCTTATACTCACATTATATGAAGCAGAGAGGGCTGCGGATTTACCAAACAATCCTCTTTATGGTTCTGTAAATGTCACCTACATCTCAGATGGCCTGAGGGTTAGTGAATAAACGGCAAATTGGAGTTTTTGGCTGAACTATCCCTTTAATGACAAAAAGCAGTATTGAAGAACCTATGTAAGGTGTCAGAAAGCATCTGTGTCTTTGGAGGAATAAATGTTTACTCTCTCTTTCTCTGTGTGTGCTTCTCTGTCTTTTTTCGTCTGAACTCTGTCACTCAGATTTGTGCAGCCCCCAGTGATCAGTTTTGAAGCCATCTTTGAGCAGAGCTCCCCAAACTCTCCCATCGTGTTTATTCTGAGTCCAGGCTCAGAACCGGCCAATGATCTGATGAAGCTGGCCAAACGCAAAGACTTTGGGACCAACAGACTCAAATTTCTTGCTATGGGCCAGGGACAAGAGAAGGTACAGCAGAGAGAAAACGTTGGATCTCCAAAACTGCCACTTATATAATATATATAAAATATTTATAAAAAATATATATATCAGTAATTAAACACTATTTTGTGAAAGTTTTATTGGTTGAATATTGGCAAAACACACATACAAACATGAAGTGTAACCAATAGTAATTACTTTTTGAGAAATAATGGAAACAGAGATCCAACAATGCTTGACAAGAGTACAATACGCTTCAGAGGTGCTTTGAATCTTGACCGCCATTAAGATGAATTTTATGATGGCTATAGAAACGTAAATATATGAGATTTGGATTTCAGGTTGCACTGCAGTTGTTGGATACGGCAGTGGCCCGAGGCCAGTGGCTGATGCTGCAGAACTGTCATCTGTTGGTGAAATGGCTAAAGGATCTGGAGAAAGCACTGGAAAGAATTAGTAAACCCCACCCAGATTTCCGCCTGTGGCTTACGACAGAGCCCATTTACGACTTCCCCATCGGCATCCTGCAGAAATCTCTCAAGGTCAGCTTGCATTTCACCTCCTGAGAAGAAATAAGTGGGTTTTAACTAGAATCAAGGGAGAAATCAAAGATAACAATAGCTGTGTCGTGTGTTCTTCTACTACTTGTAGAGAATGTCGCATACAATGCTAATAAAGTAGGTCAAATGAACTTACTAATTGCTAAAATGTATATTCTAAAAGAACTGTAGTTTCCTGTAAAGTTTGTTTTTTAATTTCCATATTATCCAGTGTTCTTATCACGCCTCTATTTTTTGCCTTCAGGTCGTTACAGAACCTCCAAATGGTTTGAAGCTGAACATGAGGGCAACGTATTTCAAGATCCCTCACGACAAGCTGATGGGCTGTGCTCACCCATCTTTCCGCAGTCTGGTTTATGTCCTGGCCTTCTTCCACGCTGTGGTACAAGAGAGACGCAAGTACGGAAAGATTGGCTGGAATGTGTCTTATGACTTCAATGAGTCTGACTTCCTGGTAAGTTCTGAACATTTTTGTAGCAGGTCTAATCCAAATGTGTTTGAAATGTAGTGATCATAATTTAGCTTTCAAATCGATTGTTGATTGATTTTGAGGCACTTTTCATGAAATATCTATCATGTTCTCTCTCAGGTGTGTATGGAAATCTTGGACACCTACCTGACCAAAGCCCAAACCCAAGGAGATGCCATGATACCATGGGGAAGTCTCAAATACCTAATTGGAGAGGTCAAATTTATTTAATAAAAATAGTGGTAGAGGCCATATATTTATCTTTCACACCATTTAAACGTCTCTTTCATGTTTAGTAAAACATTTTGAACTTGTCTCAGGTGATGTATGGCGGCAGGGCTATTGACAGCTTCGATCGTAGGATCCTCACAGTTTATATGAATGAGTATCTGGGAGATTTCATCTTTGACGCATTTCAGCCCTTTCACTTCTTTCATGATAAAAATGTGGACTACAAGATTCCACCAGATGGACCCAAGCAGGTTTATGTCGGTAAGTCACAGATCGAAGTCTAGCATCAGAAAGAATCTGATTGGAGTGTGACTCAAACTCTTTCATGTCATGTTTTGTAGATGAGATTGAGTCACTGCCCTTGCAAACACAGCAGAAGTGTTTGGTTTGCATCCTAATGCTGAGATTGGATACTACACACAGGCCGCCCGAGACATGTGGACGCATCTTATAGAGCTCCAACCACAGACAGGTACAGATCTGATACTTAAAGAAATAGTTCACCCAAAAATGAAAATTCTGTCATCATTTACTCATCCTCAGGTTGTTTCCAACCTTTATATAGTGCTTTGTTTCTTACAGGAACGTAAGATATTTTTACCATTTACCATGGTAAATGGTGATTTTATTGCTGTCCGAATCCACATCTCTGAGTTTATAATAGGTGTTAAATCCAAAATACGTTTTTCAAATCCATTCAGACCACTTAAAAGCAACGCAGAGTTTTGCTCTTTATGAGGTTCAGGGAATATAATGTCTGATGCATTGAAAAACTGTAAATGGGAGCATAAAAAATACAACACACCGTCTTATAATACGTGCACTTAAAGCGCTTCTGCGAACAGAGAGAAACAGTTCATAAGACGGCAGAAAGTGCTTCCATTTGGCTTTCTTTATTTTACAAAAGCACAATGTTTTGTGGTTGTTCTGGATCTACGCAAATAAATGTAAACCCTTTACAGCTTTACGTGTCTTTATGATGAAAATTCTGTCATGATTTACTCTCTAGTTGTTCCAAATCTGTATACATTTCTTTGTTCAGATGAACACAGAGAAAGATATTTGCCCGAATGCTTATAACCAAACAGTTCTTGGACCCCATTGACTACCATAGTAGGAACAAATACAATGGTAGTCAATGGGGGTCCAAGAAATGTTCTGTTACATTAATTCGTCCAAATATCTTTCTCTGTGTTCATCAGAACAAAGACATTTATAAAGATTTGAAACAACTCGAAGTGAGTAAATGATGAGAGAATTTTTGGGTGAACTGTTCCTTTAAAATAAAGTGCTCACACATGCTCAGCAGAGGTCTGTGCATGTGAAAAGTGATTAAAAGGTAATATTGAAAAAAAAACGCCCCTGATCGCCTCGTGGACTTTGTCAGAACACATGTCATAAGTGATCAGTCCTCAGTTAATACTGTTACAATGTCAATTATCAACTATTTTACGTCCAAGTGCTTGCTGTGTTTAGTTACATTTTCTGTCACATATAATCTAAAGGTGACTCCGGCGGTGGCATCAGTCGTGACGAGTACATCAGCCAGGTGGCGCGGGACATTCAAAGCAAACTCCCCGAAGTGTTTGACCTGGACGTGATCCGCAAGAAGTTTGGGCTCGAGATATCCCCCACATCTGTAGTGCTGCTCCAAGAGCTGGAGCGCTTCAACAAACTAACCGTCAGGATGTGTCGTTCACTGGCTGAACTACAACGGGTGAGTGACATTTGATATATTGAGATGCATGCATGAATAGTTTATAAGATTTATAAAGTATATAGAGGTATATATATATAGGCGTGTGTTTGTGTGTACAGGCCTTGGCCGGAGAGGTTGGAATGAGCAGTGAGTTGGATGAGGTGGCGAGAGCTCTGTTTAATGGCCAGATTCCTGGAATCTGGAGGAAACTTGCTCCAGACACTCTCAAATCTCTAGGAAACTGGATGATCCACTTCAAGAGACGCTATGAACAGTACATCTTATGGGTGAGAATTCCCAATCATAAACCCAGACAGACAGTTCTTTTTTACAATTATAACAGATAACAAGATAAGATACATTTATATATATTCATTTATTTCTGTCAAGATGTTGTAAATTATCATTTTGTCTCACGATAGGTGGAGGAGGGAGAACCCAACGTGATGTGGTTGTCAGGGTTACACATCCCAGAATCATACCTGACAGCACTGGTCCAGGCCACCTGCAGGAAGAACGGCTGGCCACTGGACCACTCCACCCTGTACACTGAGGTTACACAATACAGGAGTGAGGACGAGATCAAAGTTAAACCGGGACAGGGTGAGAATACACACACGGTCACACGCATACCCTGCACATACAATACATTCATTGTCATTAAGTTCATTGGTTTTTTCTTTTCAGGTTGTTTTGTATCAGGTTTACATCTGGAGGGTGCAGACTGGGACATTGAAAAGGGCTGTCTGGTCCGGTGCAAACCCAGAGTCCTAGTTGCCCAGCTGCCCATTCTGAGAATAATACCGATCGAAGCAAGTCGCCTTAAACTCCAGGTAGGACACTGTTTTTATCTTTAAATTGATTGTCTTAAATGCTATAATCTATTCAGAGTGTTTCTGGATTATTTTGAATCTAGAATACGCTGAGGACTCCGGTCTACACCACCTCCATGAGGAGGAACGCTATGGGTGTTGGACTGGTGTTTGAGGCTGATCTCCACACTCCTAAACACATTTCTCACTGGGTGCTGGAGGGAGTGTGTCTATGTCTTAATGCTGACTGATAAGTCATTGACAGATCATTAACTGTTATCTTGATGTTTTTTACTTATATTACTTAATTTATATTACAGAATAATACAATTGATGTTCCTAAAGGTTTGTGACCTGATTCATTTTACAATTTCAAATACCTGCACGTTTTGTGTTTGTGACCACATAATGGCAACATACAAAGCGTTATTGGTTCTTGATTCCACATTGAAGTATTTTTTGTTACTTTTTTCTACATTTAATTCATTTTCTTTTCTTTTACCTTTTTAGTTTCTATTTTCAAAAATGTAACCACAAAAGCAATTAAAGGGCTTACATTTTTCTTGTCTATTTGCCTCTGCCTTATGCCTTTTACATATACTGAAAGTGAAAGTTCACCCAAAAACGAAAAATGATTTCATAATTTACTTATTATTTCAAACCTAACTTTCTACTGCAGAACACAAAAGAAGATATTTTGAAGAATGCTGGTAACCAAATAACATTGGTCCTCATTGACTTCTTTTGGATAGACACAAAACCAGAAAGACTTTTTTCAAAATATATTTTTTTTGTGTTCCAGGGAACAAAAAGTCATTAACATGTTTTTTTAGGGGGGTCAAGTGCTTTCCCATTTGTGTTACATTACTTCATCACTGGGGGGCGCACTGTCCACATTCTCTACACCAACGTTGGTGCCATTTTTAAAAGGACTGTACGATTTGTATAAAATTGTTTAGGAAGCAGTTTTTTAGTTTTATTACTCATGTTGTACAGGCTTTTTTAATTCACAAGGATGACTGCGACCAGTTTGTGTACATAACAATGGACAAACGGAGAAAGACAATCATATTCTCATTGTACATAACTTTGATTATCAGACATACGTGAAACTCTGCTCTGCTTAAAGTTCATTTACATGCTTTGGTTTTGAAAAAGAAATGCATTTGAGTTCTCACACCTGGTTTGGGGACCTATTGAAGGGGTACTTCACCCAAAAATGAAAAATTCTCTCATCATTTACTCACCATCAGGTTGTTCCAAATCTGAATAAATTTCTTTGTTCTGATGAAAACAGAGACAGATATTTGGAAGAATGCGTATAACCAAATAGATCATGCCCCCTATAGTAGGAAAAATTACTTTATCTTTTTTGTTTTGTTGAACACAAAAGAAGACATTTTGGAGAATGTAGGACAGCAAACAGTTCTGGGGCACTTTTGACTACAATTGTATTTTTCCTACTATGATAGTCAATGGGGGGCAAAATATGTCTGGTTATAAGCATTCTTCCAAATATATTTCTCTGTGTTAATATGAACAAAGAAATTTCCACAAATTTGGAACAATTCAAAGGTGAGTAAATGATGACAGAATTCTCATTTTTGGGTGAAGTATTCATTTAATGGGCAACTTAATAAGTGTGACATAGGGCGATATGTACTGTACCTTCCCTATCATCTTAAGTGATTCCAACAACATCTCTGTGATGTATACCCTACATAAATAAAGCCAGTTAAAACAGGGTGAACCTGATGGAAGTTCGTCTTTGAAGGAACACACCTTATTCTGAGATCCTCTCTGTTACCAAACATTTATCTTTATGTATTTATGCTTTACTTTCCTTATTAAAGGGATAGTTCACCCACACCTAATGTCATTCCAAACCTGTATGTCTTTCATCTACAGAACCCAAAAGAAGATATATTAAAGAATGTCGTAACCAAACAACATTGGACTCCCAGATTTCCGCCTGTGGCTTACGACAGAGCCCATTTACGACTTCCCCATCGGCATCCTGCAGAAATCTCTCAAGGTCAGCTTGCATTTCACCTCCTGAGAAGAAATAAGTGGGTTTTAACTAGAATCAAGGGAGAAATCAAAGATAACAATAGCTGTGTCGTGTGTTCTTCTACTACTTGTAGAGAATGTCGCATACAATGCTAATAAAGTAGGTCAAATGAACTTCTTACTAATTGCTAAAATGTATATTCTAAAAGAACTGTAGTTTCCTGTAAAGTTTGTTTTTTAATTTCCAGTGTTCTTATCACGCCTCTATTTTTTGCCTTCAGGTCGTTACAGAACCTCCAAATGGTTTGAAGCTGAACATGAGGGCAACGTATTTCAAGATCCCTCACGACAAGCTGATGGGCTGTGCTCACCCAGCTTTCCGCAGTCTGGTTTATGTCCTGGCCTTCTTCCACGCTGTGGTACAAGAGAGACGCAAGTACGGAAAGATTGGCTGGAATGTGTCTTATGACTTCAATGAGTCTGACTTCCTGGTAAGTTCTGAACATTTTTGTAGCAGGTCTAATCCAAATGTGTTTGAAATGTAGTGATCATAATTTAGCTTTCAAATCGATTGTTGATTGATTTTGAGGCACTTTTCATGAAATATCTATCATGTTCTCTCTCAGGTGTGTATGGAAATCTTGGACACCTACCTGACAAAAGCCCAAACCCAAGGAGATGCCATGATACCATGGGGAAGTCTCAAATACCTAATTGGAGAGGTCAAATTTATTTAATAAAAATAGTGGTAGAGGCCATATATTTATCTTTCACACCATTTAAACGTCTCTTTCATGTTTAGTAAAACATTTTGAACTTGTCTCAGGTGATGTATGGCGGCAGGGCTATTGACAGCTTCGATCGTAGGATCCTCACAGTTTATATGAATGAGTATCTGGGAGATTTCATCTTTGACGCATTTCAGCCCTTTCACTTCTTTCATGATAAAAATGTGGACTACAAGATTCCACCAGATGGACCCAAGCAGGTTTATGTCGGTAAGTCACTGATTGAAGTCTAGCATCAGAAAGAATCTGATTGGAGTGTGTCTCAAACTCTTTCATGTCATGTTTTGTAGATGAGATTGAGTCACTGCCCTTTGCAAACACAGCAGAAGTGTTTGGTTTGCATCCTAATGCTGAGATTGGATACTACACACAGGCCGCCCGAGACATGTGGACGCATCTTATAGAGCTCCAACCACAGACAGGTACAGATCTGATACTTAAAGAAATAGTTCACCCAAAAATGAAAATTCTGTCATCATTTACTCATCCTCAGGTTGTTTCCAACCTTTATATAGTGCTTTGTTTCTTACAGGAACGTAAGATATTTTTACCATTTACCATGGTAAATGGTGATTTTATTGCTGTCCGAATCCACATCTCTGAGTTTATAATAGGTGTTAAATCCAAAATACGTTTTTCAAATCCATTCAGACCACTTAAAAGCAACGCAGAGTTTTGCTCTTTATGAGGTTCAGGGAATATAATGTCTGATGCATTGAAAAACTGTAAATGGGAGCATAAAAAATACAACACACCGTCTTATAATACGTGCACTTAAAGCGCTTCTGCGAACAGAGAGAAACAGTTCATAAGACGGCAGAAAGTGCTTCCATTTGGCTTTCTTTATTTTACAAAAGCACAATGTTTTGTGGTTGTTCTGGATCTACGCAAATAAATGTAAACCCTTTACAGCTTTACGTGTCTTTATGATGAAAATTCTGTCATGATTTACTCTCTAGTTGTTCCAAATCTGTATACATTTCTTTGTTCAGATGAACACAGAGAAAGATATTTGCCCGAATGCTTATAACCAAACAGTTCTTGGACCCCATTGACTACCATAGTAGGAACAAATACAATGGTAGTCAATGGGGGTCCAAGAAATGTTCTGTTACATTAATTCGTCCAAATATCTTTCTCTGTGTTCATCAGAACAAAGACATTTATAAAGATTTGAAACAACTCGAAGTGAGTAAATGATGAGAGAATTTTTGGGTGAACTGTTCCTTTAAAATAAAGTGCTCACACATGCTCAGCAGAGGTCTGTGCATGTGAAAAGTGATTAAAAGGTAATATTGAAAAAAAAACGCCCCTGATCGCCTCGTGGACTTTGTCAGAACACATGTCATAAGTGATCAGTCCTCAGTTAATACTGTTACAATGTCAATTATCAACTATTTTACGTCCAAGTGCTTGCTGTGTTTAGTTACATTTTCTGTCACATATAATCTAAAGGTGACTCCGGCGGTGGCATCAGTCGTGACGAGTACATCAGCCAGGTGGCGCGGGACATTCAAAGCAAACTCCCCGAAGTGTTTGACCTGGACGTGATCCGCAAGAAGTTTGGGCTCGAGATATCCCCCACATCTGTAGTGCTGCTCCAAGAGCTGGAGCGCTTCAACAAACTAACCGTCAGGATGTGTCGTTCACTGGCTGAACTACAACGGGTGAGTGACATTTGATATATTGAGATGCATGCATGAATAGTTTATAAGATTTATAAAGTATATAGAGGTATATATATATAGGCGTGTGTTTGTGTGTACAGGCCTTGGCCGGAGAGGTTGGAATGAGCAGTGAGTTGGATGAGGTGGCGAGAGCTCTGTTTAATGGCCAGATTCCTGGAATCTGGAGGAAACTTGCTCCAGACACTCTCAAATCTCTAGGAAACTGGATGATCCACTTCAAGAGACGCTATGAACAGTACATCTTATGGGTGAGAATTCCCAATCATAAACCCAGACAGACAGTTCTTTTTTACAATTATAACAGATAACAAGATAAGATACATTTATATATATTCATTTATTTCTGTCAAGATGTTGTAAATTATCATTTTGTCTCACGATAGGTGGAGGAGGGAGAACCCAACGTGATGTGGTTGTCAGGGTTACACATCCCAGAATCATACCTGACAGCACTGGTCCAGGCCACCTGCAGGAAGAACGGCTGGCCACTGGACCACTCCACCCTGTACACTGAGGTTACACAATACAGGAGTGAGGACGAGATCAAAGTTAAACCGGGACAGGGTGAGAATACACACACGGTCACACGCATACCCTGCACATACAATACATTCATTGTCATTAAGTTCATTGGTTTTTTCTTTTCAGGTTGTTTTGTATCAGGTTTACATCTGGAGGGTGCAGACTGGGACATTGAAAAGGGCTGTCTGGTCCGGTGCAAACCCAGAGTCCTAGTTGCCCAGCTGCCCATTCTGAGAATAATACCGATCGAAGCAAGTCGCCTTAAACTCCAGGTAGGACACTGTTTTTATCTTTAAATTGATTGTCTTAAATGCTATAATCTATTCAGAGTGTTTCTGGATTATTTTGAATCTAGAATACGCTGAGGACTCCGGTCTACACCACCTCCATGAGGAGGAACGCTATGGGTGTTGGACTGGTGTTTGAGGCTGATCTCCACACTCCTAAACACATTTCTCACTGGGTGCTGGAGGGAGTGTGTCTATGTCTTAATGCTGACTGATAAGTCATTGACAGATCATTAACTGTTATCTTGATGTTTTTTACTTATATTACTTAATTTATATTACAGAATAATACAATTGATGTTCCTAAAGGTTTGTGACCTGATTCATTTTACAATTTCAAATACCTGCACGTTTTGTGTTTGTGACCACATAATGGCAACATACAAAGCGTTATTGGTTCTTGATTCCACATTGAAGTATTTTTTGTTACTTTTTCTACATTTAATTCATTTTCTTTTCTTTTACCTTTTTAGTTTCTATTTTCAAAAATGTAACCACAAAAGCAATTAAAGGGCTTACATTTTTCTTGTCTATTTGCCTCTGCCTTATGCCTTTTACATATACTGAAAGTGAAAGTTCACCCAAAAACGAAAAATGATTTCATAATTTACTTATTATTTCAAACCTAACTTTCTACTGCAGAACACAAAAGAAGATATTTTGAAGAATGCTGGTAACCAAATAACATTGGTCCTCATTGACTTCTTTTGGATAGACACAAAACCAGAAAGACTTTTTTCAAAATATATATTTTTTTGTGTTCCAGGGAACAAAAAGTCATTAACATGTTTTTTTAGGGGGGGTCAAGTGCTTTCCCATTTGTGTTACATTACTTCATCACTGGGGGGCGCACTGTCCACATTCTCTACACCAACGTTGGTGCCATTTTTAAAAGGACTGTACGATTTGTATAAAATTGTTTAGGAAGCAGTTTTTTAGTTTTATTACTCATGTTGTACAGGCTTTTTTAATTCACAAGGATGACTGCGACCAGTTTGTGTACATAACAATGGACAAACGGAGAAAGACAATCATATTCTCATTGTACATAACTTTGATTATCAGACATACGTGAAACTCTGCTCTGCTTAAAGTTCATTTACATGCTTTGGTTTTGAAAAAGAAATGCATTTGAGTTCTCACACCTGGTTTGGGGACCTATTGAAGGGGTACTTCACCCAAAAATGAAAAATTCTCTCATCATTTACTCACCATCAGGTTGTTCCAAATCTGAATAAATTTCTTTGTTCTGATGAAAACAGAGACAGATATTTGGAAGAATGCGTATAACCAAATAGATCATGCCCCCTATAGTAGGAAAAATTACTTTATCTTTTTTGTTTTGTTGAACACAAAAGAAGACATTTTGGAGAATGTAGGACAGCAAACAGTTCTGGGGCACTTTTGACTACAATTGTATTTTTCCTACTATGATAGTCAATGGGGGGCAAAATATGTCTGGTTATAAGCATTCTTCCAAATATATTTCTCTGTGTTAATATGAACAAAGAAATTTCCACAAATTTGGAACAATTCAAAGGTGAGTAAATGATGACAGAATTCTCATTTTTGGGTGAAGTATTCATTTAATGGGCAACTTAATAAGTGTGACATAGGGCGATATGTACTGTACCTTCCCTATCATCTTAAGTGATTCCAACAACATCTCTGTGATGTATACCCTACATAAATAAAGCCAGTTAAAACAGGGTGAACCTGATGGAAGTTCGTCTTTGAAGGAACACACCTTATTCTGAGATCCTCTCTGTTACCAAACATTTATCTTTATGTATTTATGCTTTACTTTCCTTATTAAAGGGATAGTTCACCCACACCTAATGTCATTCCAAACCTGTATGTCTTTCATCTACAGAACCCAAAAGAAGATATATTAAAGAATGTCGTAACCAAACAACATTGGACTCCACAGGCTTCCATTGTATTGACACAAAACCACTGAGATATTTCTCAAAATATCTTCTTTTGTGATTCAAACAGTAATTGGTATCAATTTTTGGGGGTGATCAGAAAGGACACCCATGAAATTTGAATAGAGACTCATACATTAGGTCCGTATTTTAGTCATGATATCCATCTAATACCATTGAGACCAAGGTCTATTGATGTAGAAGCCATCCTTGAGAATCTGATCAAAGTTATGTTCAACTCTGTGTGAGCGCTTCAAGCACTAAAACCTATAAATACACACCAAGCGTCATCAGTGGGGATTCTGCTGTGAATGAAGGCCACAAATGAAGCAAAAATGGGTGCCTTAAGGTTACATACAGTACATTCAGTGCTTCATTCACCACGTATATGATATGAAGGGGACATCAAACACAGCGTTCTTCAGATAGAATAGACCATCTATTATAAAAACATTCGTTTCCATAATAGAGCTCATTCTTCAGTGAGAGTACACATAGATGAGCTCTTTGTCTCTCCCCTTACTATTTCTCCACTTTTGTTTTGATATGTTCTCTTTGAAGTGAGGATCCCAGTGTATCTTTCTGCAAGTACCTTCCTCTTTATCATCCTAAATATGGACATTTTGTCATTAATGAAAACTTGATAATAAAATTTGAAAAATATTCCCTTTTGCATATATATGCTAGTACCCAACCTACTCGGATGAAATACAACAGAACCCATTAAAGATAATCTAATGGATTTAATGGTTCTAATGGGACCACTGGAAACTAATGGTGATGTGTACTGGTAATGTGCTGGCTTTGTAAATAAGTTATCTCATTCGGCAAAGAAGTGAAAACGTGACAACATCTTAGTTCTGTGCCAGCCACCATAGTGCTTTGAAAGGGAGGGGGAGCGATGGAGTCAGCCATTGGTTGCAATTCACAACCACACCGCTAGATGGCGCTTAATTAAAAAAACTAGACCTTTAAGTATTAAATCCTACTGGCCAAACACATTGCAATGTACATAATGTTTTTTAATTTTTTTATAGTGATTTTAATGGTAAAAAACTGATGGTCCTATATTTTACAAATTAACATATTCTGTTCTGCCAAATAATGTAATTTCAGCGCTTAAGCAGTTAATTGTTTTTTATGTATTTATTGATCAAGTCTGTGAAAACCAGGGTAAAGTACCAAAATCTGATTATGAAATAGCAAAGATTAGAGTTTTATTTTAACAATAAATTTCACTATGATTTTAACATGTCTTACCTTAGTTAATAATAAAGATATCTAGGTCATACTGTATTTATGTAGAAAAAATGACCTTAGCTGTGTGCATACTGTACGATTCCTTCCACAAATCCCATTGTCCTACTTTACTTTACTTCCAGCTAGTAGTTTTCACACCACACATCTGGAAGTCAAGATGACACTGATCTTATCCACAGTGAAGGCTCTTCAACTAGGCGGTGGCTGCTATGGAAACACTTCAACCCACTGACAGAGAGAGTGCAAATAGTGATGACTGAATATGAGATTAATAATGCAACATTATTCTTACTTTCAGACTGCCTCTACAGTCTGGAAACTGCACAATTCAGCATTCACCTGTGAGATTTATGCATATCTGTGCTAACTTTTTGTTTTAGTAAATATAGAAAAGGTGCATGTACATTATTTGATGATTGTGTAAATGTATGTTCGGATCAAAACAGCACTTTATAGATTGCACAGCCGATTTTGATGTCTGCATAATGGCCGCTCAGACACACTACCCTGAGGTCATAAGATGACTAAGCTTTTTTCAAAGAATTATAAACAAGGCAGGCGGATGTACTTTTTTGACTCACTATCCTTTGGGTCTAAATTTGGAGAAGTACGACATCTGACTGGCTTATGTTTGATCTATTCATCAGAGTTCATATAAGACAGCAACTGCTGCATGACAGTCATGTGGGAGATTTGATGAGATTGCTTTAGGTTTTCTTGGCCTTTGGCAGTATCACTGACCTTATTATATACTGTCGAGTAGGACGATGACTACCTGCATCATGCGATTCTGTTTGATGTTTTGCCATTGAGTGGGGTTATGAAATAATTCTTGTATACCAAGTTCATGATACATTTCACAAAATGTTGAACTTACTGTATGTGGGTGCAGCAAAATTTCTCTCAATACAGTAAGAGCTATTTGAACTGTACTTAAGATATGCAACAGTGACCAGAAGTGGTGACTGGCGGTTACATTAAACCATCAAAATATAAGCAAAAATGGACATCTATATTTATTTATTATACAAAGCACCTTACAAGTCAGAGAGCATATAAACATTTTGTCAACACGCTAAACAGTACTGTTAGTTTACAAGACCATGCTACTAGGAGGTCTAAAGCTGGAGTAAGCAAAGGAGAGGTTTAAGAAGAATATTTATTTGTTAGACAGACAGACAGACAGAGTTATTGATTAGTCAAATAAATGGTATGTTTTGAGCTATTTTGATTAGCCCAAAAATCTAACTATAATATTGCACGGAACGTGCATGGGTTTATTCTGATTGAGTTGATCCTCTTGTGTTGTAATATTTATTGTCAATACAGAGAAAAGTTTTAATACATCTTATATGTTTAATACATGTCTGTAAATTAATATTATCAACCAAGAGAGGCCAATTTTCCAAAGTTCCAAAAATCACTATTGTATTTTGTGACATTAATTCTTCACAAATGATTGATATGCCACTACTGCTAAATTAACTTTATAAGCGAGTTCAACTTAATTTTTGCAACATACAACTTCTCAGCCTTCTTCAGACCCCATAGCAATGACCTCATTCTCTTATTATATTTCACCTAGGTCACCACCTGTACCAATGCTTTGACTAATCTGACCAAAACCGTGTCTAGAAATAGAGCCAGTAACGCAGGTTGTTGAGGTTGGTGAAGAATGAGCGCCGCATTTAGCGTGCACCTGCATTCAAAGCATTTATTTTATCCCTTCACTTCTTTTATAAAAAAGCATGTCGAAGGTTGTTATCTGAATGCAGCTTTATATTGAAAGACTGAGACAATCATCTGTGATTAAAAAAGCTTCTTTGCTGATTATTTGTGAATGAGAAAGGAAAGAAGTGATTAAGTTTCATACTGTGCTTCAGTGTTCAGAATCAAATCTTTGTCAAAAACAAAATAAAATGTACTAGTCCATGGGGTTATAAATCCGGTATCGGCACAGAGTCTGTTACAACCTTATTTCTTTGACATGTTAACATTTGACTTGCTAAGTGCTCACGGCGCACTGCACAGGCATATGGGATGTCATTAACATTTATGCTGAACAGCTAAAAAAATACAATAAATAAATTCAAAATACCAAAAAATGAAAATAAATAAATACAATTTCATAGTGACACCTGACTGTGCATTAGGTGTAACTATCAAATTGTATTTATTTATTAATTGTAGTTTTGTTGCTGTTCAGCATAAATGTTAATGACATACCTGATGCCTTTCAAATGTGTGCTACTCATGATGCTGTTGTTTTTCACACATGAGAAACATGCATCTATAGCTCAGCTATTGTATCAGCAAAAAAATGAATTAGTCTCAATGCCAAGTTTTTTTTTTGCTACAAGGACATTTCTTGTACTTGATCTAGAGGGGAAAATTGAGGTTGTACTTCCACACCAGACTTGATAAAACTTTGTACTAGTTGGCTAGGAATCCAACCCATGACCTTTGCACATTGCAACATGTTTTTGCATTAACATATCAAAAAATGTTAGGCAAGTTATAGGAACTCTTTAATAGTTAAGATTTACATACTAGTACATACAGATAAATTAGACCATTTTTATCAATTTAATCCAAAGTATGTGGGTAGGGCACTCTTTTAAATTCAGGTAAAAAAAGGCAAAATATGCATGTAAAGGGGTTAAAGAACAGGAGGGGTGAAATACCTGGAAGTGAAATGTTTGCCTGATGATCATGATAAATCAAGAAATAAAAACAGACTTTAGGCTTCAGCACAGACAGAAGTGGTCTGGAGGAATTTGTTTTCAGGACCATGGACAAGGCCCTCAGTGCACACTAGAGATGCGCGTATATTTTTGTGTGTTGTTTATGCTATTGAGCAATACATTATGATAACTTATTCCTTGCTTTCCCCAAGAACAGCCTTCTGTCTGGTAATAGCTTGAATAGCTACATTTCTTTCTGTGCACATAACACATGCAAGTTATTTTGACAACTTAAATAAATAGGTTTTAGAAATAACTGTTTTAGCCTAATCATTTACATTTATGCATTTACCAGATGCTTTTATCCAAAGCAACTTAAATCTATACGTTTTATAACAGTATGTGTATTCCCTGAGGATCAAACCCATTGCATTGCTAACATAATGTTCTACCAAATGAACAACAGATGCATTTATGTTTAAGTGCATTTTTAGGTGTACACCAGAGAACCCGTGGAGAACTACTGTATTTAATGAAAATATATAAAAATTGTAAAATCCCCAAACTCTAAATTTGCCATTCAAACGTAAATAAAACAGGAAGGCTTGTTCTTCATATGCACATAACTGATAAATGATTAAGAAGTTTGAGATGCTGTGTAAAGTTTTCAATGTTTGTGTATCAAGACGTAAGGATTGTCTACATGGAATCAACTTACATAAGTGACTGAAATTTCTTAAATCTTAAGGTTTAATTATTTCTGCTGATTAATATTGAGGTGTTTCTCCTTCTGTCCTTTTCACCTCTAGCCATCTTCAGGATTAAAAACCTGCTGGCAACATATTCAAAGTCACAGCCCAGTTCTTCACTTAGAGACTTATAAAAGACACTGGCCAGCCCTCATAACCTTCATAGTCAGCAGTTATATTGAAAAGAGGTGAGAAGATATGGGGCAAACTGTATAATGGGACCATTTAAATAATGCCACTAAAGAAATAATTTAGTGTTGTTCAGGGAGAGGGTTTATGGCCCTTTTAAACATTGTACAGTGGGAAGATAAAACTAGCAGACTGATAAGTTAAATATGTGTGAGTAGACCGCAGTGGTTCTATATTTTGAAAGTACAGTTGGTGTTAAATAAAAGATCTGCAACCATTGAGAGAAAAGCAGTAAAAAGCAAAAGCAAAAAATACATGTTTTGTGAGAGGATGGTCTTCTCCAAATGACTGAACATACGTGTATAATTTAAGATGGGATTTTACTCATCGCCGTTTGGAATTCAATCTGTTTTTTGGATATACACTTGAAAGAAAAAGTATGTGAACCCTTTGGGCTTACTTGGATTTCTTCATAAATTGTTCATAAAATGTGTTCTGATCTTCATCTAAGTCACAACAATAGAGAAACACAGTCTCCTTAAACTAATACCGCACAAACATTATACGTTTTCATGTTTTTATTGAACACAACATGTAAACATTCATAGTGCAGGGTGGAAAAAGTATGTGAACCTTTGGGTTTAATAACTGGTTGACCCTCCTTTGGCAACAATAACCTCAACCAAACATTTCCTATAGTTGCAGATCAGACCTGCACAACGGTCAGGAGATATTTTGGACCATTCCTCTTTATAAAAGTGTTTCAGTTCAGCAATATTCTTGGGATGTCTGGTGTGAATCGCTCTCTTGAGGTCATGCCACAGCATCTCAATCGGGTTGAGGTCAGGACTCTGACTGGGCCACTCCAGAAGGCGTATTTTCTTCTGTTGAAGCCATTCTGTTGTTGATTTACTTCTATGCTTTGGGTCGTTGTCCTGTTGCATCGTCCATCCTCTGTTAAGCTTCAGTTGGCGGACAGATGGATATAAGTTTTCCTGCAAAATGTCTTGATAAACTTTGGAATTCATTTTTCCATCGATGACAGTAATCCGTCCAGGGCCTGAGGCAGCAAAGCAGCCCCAAACCATGATGCCCCCTCCACCATATTTCACAGTTGGGATGAGGTTTTCATGTTGGTGTGCTGTGCCTTTTGTTCTCCACACATAGCGTTGTGTGTTCTTTCCAAACAACTCAATTTTGGTTTCATCTGTCCACAGAATGTTTTGCCAGTAGTGCTGTGAAACATACAGGTGCTCTTTTGCAAACTTCAAACGTGCTGCAATGTTTTTTTTGGACAGCAGTGGCTTCCTCCGTGGTGTCCTCCCATGAAGTCCATTCTTGTTTAATGTTTTCCTTATTGTAGATTTGTCAACAAAAATGTTAGCATGTGCCAGAGATTTCTGTAAGTGTTTAGCTGACACTCTAGGATTCTTCTTCACCTCATTGAGCATTCTGTGCTGTGCTCTTGCAGTCATCTTTACAGGACGACCACGCCTAGGGAGTGTAGCAACAGTGCTGAACTTTCTCCATTTGTAGACAATCTGTCTTACCGTGGACACATGGACATCAAGGCTTTTAGATATACTTTTGTAGCCCTTTCCAGCTTTATGTAAGTCAACAATTCTTGATCGTAGGTCTTCTGAGAGCTCTTTTGTGCGAGGCATGGTTCACATCAGACAACGCTTCTTCAGAACAGCCATCTCAAAACTGGTGTGTGTTTTTTATTGGACAGGCCAGCTTCAATCAACACATCCAATCTCATCACATTGATTTGACCCCAGGTTGGCTGACTCCTGGCTCCAATTAGCTCTTGGAGAAGTCATTAGTCTAGGGTTTCACATACTTTTTCCACCCTGCACTATGAATGTTTACATGATGTGTTCAATTAAAACAGGAAAACGTATAATGTTTGTGCGGTATTAGTTTAAGCAGACTGTGTTTCTCTATTGTTGTGACTTAGATGAAGATCGGAACACATTTTATGACCAAATTTATGAAGAAAGCCCAAAGGGTTGACATACTTTTTCTTTCAACTGTATGAGCCTTTTAAGTCTATATGTCTCTCTCTTCTTGTCCATCTGTATGTGCGTCTCACCCAAAAACACCTTCCAGTTCTGTAGTCGGGGGATTGTTTCTTTTCTGGGATAAAATCAAGAATCCTGGCATGAAGCTGCTTGATGTCCGCCAATCCAAGAAGAAACCCACATAGGCATTAAAAAGAAACTTTGGGAAAAAGCTGCCAGAGAAAGAAACTGAAACGGAAGAAAAAACATAAGGTTAGTTAGTTATTTCTTTTTGTCAGTTTGCCTTATGTAGCATTTTGAGTTTTTTATGGTTAACGTACCTTAATTTAAGCTTATTAACCGCCCCTCAAGTACTGTATATATTTGGCACAGATCCATTGAAAGAGAGTCTAATCCCCGTGTCTGGCTGTGAATGTGTCGTGCCCCTGATACTTTGCCTTGATTCAGTCAGTCCTTGATTAAACAGTTCAAGAAATCAGGTCAAGTAGGAATACAGATCAACAAATTCCCAAAGTGTCACAAGGACCAAATCAATTATGTGAGGATTAATGTGTGCTCATTATATATATTCTGCTCGATCTGTAGGGAATTCTTTAGCACTGGGAAATGTGACAAAAAGGAGTTGGAACTAGGGTGTTAAGGATAAATAGGACACAAACGCTGTCAGAAGGGGTACGGGTAGAGAGCAGAGACCCTTTCATGGTGCCTCTGCAATATCTGATCATACAGTATTACATTATTCCTATCCCAACCGTGTTCCTCATCCGTTGGGTTGCTGGTTTTCTAAGTAATAAAAGCACGAGCAGGTAACTGGATCAGTGCCCATGGAAAGCTGGATTCCCTCCATCCTCAGCTCAATGCCTTTCACTTGCATCAGGGTCAAACTGCCTCCTGAGTGGTTATTTATATAAAGACACCACACATTTCCCATTCAAGATCAATATAATAAATGAAATGGAGAGTGGAGGATCTGACATTATATAGATTTTTATTGTCCATTCGAAAAAAAATTGATTTACGTACCCTGCAACAGTGAAAAAAAAAAGTTATGACCAATCTTAAATAAAATGTTATGTACATTTTATTGTCAGTTCTGAGTGAGTTTAAAAAATGTGATTCCCTAATGCATTTTCTTATTTTATTGCAGTTATACTACGCATAACATATATATTCTCAGCCATTTAAACTTATTTGTGGATTTCCTTGGTTTTATTGAGCCCATAAAATAGCTGTAACGTGCAGCATTTTAGTATCTCACTACATTGGTACATGTTATATAGTAGCAAAACTCATAGGGTTACATACGCACCAGACCTTTATTATAATCCTTTGAATAATTTCGAAGATATAATAATAATGTATAATAACTTTGCTGCATTTCAGCTCTCTTCTAATAGCCTGCCTTAAATTGAGTTAAACTTTTGTAATAAATTTAGTCTGTCGGCAATAATGCATTCCTTTAAAAGTAGACTTTTCACCATCTAAAAGTCTTGGTGCTGTCTTCATATATGTATAAAGAAATCCATCCTTTATATTTATTTGTACATGTAATTTACAGACGGTCGAAAAAGGGATTTACTTCTTCACTTTTCATCATGTCAACATCTTTCATCCATGTTGACCATGCAGTTCATCAAGGTCCTGCCATTCCCCAAACTATTGGAATGTGGCAAGATTTTTCATTATGTTGGATATGTTCCCGGTGTGTGACCTCAGCAGACTAGAGTGGAGGGGACAGGTAATTAAAGTTTACCACAGAGAGATCACAGCAGACTAGCTTGAGGAAATGACAGCTGGGTCTGACGTGTTTGGCCACCACTGGGCCCCCTTCTGACGTACAGGTTGCAAAAAGAGCAGATAAAAGTGAAAATGAGCAGCTTAATTGAGTTTTCCTTATAGATCGTTCCCTCCCCCCCTCCCCCAGTTCTTCCCGTTGGGGGAACTGGGGCTGGTCCTCCAACTGAGAACTGAAACGAAGCCAAGTAGGCCTGACCCGATTGGTTGTGTCTGGAATTGACTCACACATAATTTGGTCTACATAAAGTCTCAGAATCAAGCTCAATACAGCGATGGCATATAGCTAAATTAGATTTGCAAGAAGACGTTAAAGGTCACAGTGTTTTTTAATAAAGTTATTTTTATGGAGAAGTATCGATTGAACCTTACTGGCCAGTTCTCCGAACTTAGATAAGGGCTTTAAATAAACATTTTCAATGCAACGTTGAGTGGTGGACCTGTTAGGTCAAATGTGTTTTTGTATAAATACTTGGAATGAACTGGTCACCCTTCCTTATATCTTGTACTATTTAGTTTAAGTGTGTGAACAGTATATTTTATATAGTTTTAAACCATTGCACATGTCGCAGGTAAACAAAACATTTTGCTTCTAGACTCTTAAAAATAAAGGTGCTTTAAAAGGTTCTTCAATGTCATAAAGAACCTTTTTTTGTCTAAATGATTCCATTAAGAACATTTAACATCTGAAGAACTGTTTTGTTTCACACAATGTTCTTTGTGGTGAAAAAATATTCTTTAAATTATAAAAAAGTGAGAAAGAGATGATTCTTTAAAGATGGTTCGTTGTGTAACCAAAAATGGTTCTTCTATGGCATCGCTGTGCAGAACCTTTTAAGCACCTTTATTTTAGGAGTGTAGTGTACATTTGTTCTGTATGTGAATGTAACTTTGAGCTTGAACTTCAAATGCAAGGATCAAAAAAAGATTAGGTTTAAAATTGAGAAATAAATAAGGTACAATTATCCATTCAACTAGTTTTATAGGAATTTGCTGATAAGAAATCACACAACAGGTCAACATCTTATTAATTTTCTAATTTTAGGCAGATTTAGTTTCTCACATCTGCTGGTTTTATTTTATCTAATTATTGGCGCCCAAGAAGTGTAAAAATTAAATGTGGTGAGAAATTATTTGAACATAATCCAGCTGAGGGTATGTGGGTGAAGACTCCAAGGAGGTAGTGAGTGAATCATAGTCTATCGTGGATCAATATTTTAAAGTATTTTTGAATTCTAACTTTCAAATCTGTGAAAGTGTTGTTGCATTAGACCTACACATATTTACAGGACAAGAGAGACAGAATGTCAATTTTTTTTCAAGTTCATATTAGATCAGCTAACCTTTGGTCATTGTACTTTTTTTTGCTTAAACACTATGATTCATTCAGTTATATATATCAAAGCATATATCATTACATAATATAGCCATTCACTCTTAAAAAACATTTTTGGTTCCACAAAGAAACTATTAAGTCAAAGGATCTTTAAAGAACCATCTCTTCCTTTCTCCTTTTTTCACCACAAAGAACCTTTTATGAAACAGAAAGGTTCTGCAGATGTCAAAGACTCTTTATGAAACCATTGATACAAAAAAGGTTATTCTATGGTATTGTGAAGCAATATTTTTAAAGCAATTATTTTTAAGAGTGCACTGGAAAGTGTCAGAGATTGCCTCTTAGTTTTTAAAACCTCATTATGCTTGAATTTGATTGGACGAGAAGTGCTCAAAGAGTGCTGATGAAAGATCCCAATTAACTCGTTCTTCACTGCTATTGCTTTAATGTGACCCTGCAATAGTGTTTCATGATTTCTGACTTCTTTACAATATGGTCAATTTGTCAAAAAACGAGTTGAGGGTATTACATAGTATTTCTATGGCATGTCAAATTAGCTTTAAATCATTCTTAGGACATGAATTTTTGATATCAACAATTACATTTTTACTAGTGAAAATTTTAATTCTTGACACCAAGAATAGAATTTCTACTGATGACAACTGCTATTTTTTTTCACTAGTAAAAATGTGAAGTCTTGATAAAAACCTGTTATGCCAGCTTTAATACCTTCTACCTAAGCTAAAGTGTCTGTTTTGTCATTCAATTGCTAGTTAAATGTTCAATGATCCTTTCCAAAATTCAGACATTTATCATGATTCATATGTCACCTCAAAAGAACAGTGCAATTAAACTGACTGTTCACGTCAAATATCTCATCTGACCTAAGCAGTGACGCGTGCAATTAAAAAGAGCAGCCTGACCTCTTGCAGCCCTCCCATTGCTTCTCAGGAGGAGACAGCCGGATCAATCCACGCGTTGAGCTCTGGGATGAGGTTTGCGGGTAATAATAGCACTAAGACGAGCCTGCTATTTATATGCACTGATTTTTTGGTGAGAAGGTGGGCAGGCGGAGATAAATCCTCATGATTTGCGTCACCAGTTACCTCAATTCCTAAAAACAGCTCTGAAAACACGTGAAAGCCCACGCAGGACACACACACACACAGCGAAAAATGTAGTGTTGCCTTTACTATTGGCGCTGTGTTTATCAGTAATAAAATGTTAGCTTTCTCTCAGTGAGTCAAAGCTGCAGGCATGCCTCGAGGGGTTACCAACTAGAACACAAAACTAGATTCATAAGTGACATGTTTTAAAAGAGCTCTGCCTGCTGTTTCTATATTAAACATGAAGACAAATGTAGATTCTATTCAGGTTCCTCCAATGAATAAGCATAACATAATGGTGTATTCTGAACTACTGAAGTCGCTTGCATCATTAGCACGCGGCTCCCACGTTGGGAATTGAAAAATCATGATGCTCTCCTCACAGAGCCATGACCAGACCTGCCTCACAAGTTGAGACGTGGCCCATGTCTGATGACCCTGAGAATGTGGGAGGTGTTAAAACACATCTCAGCATCTTGGCCGTTTCTTATCGACATTTCTGAGAAGCGTGATCTATCACAACAGGTCTGTGTGTGAAATGTGATGAATACTGTGGCTGGGAAGTTCACAAAGTTCCACAATCTCTCTTCAGACACTTCGCATACAGATGGCCTGCTTGTCTCTAATCTCGCTGTCTATCTCTGTGATCCCTGCACTTCTGGGACTTGATCTTATAAGTGTCTGTGTGTCTTTTTGTGTGAAATCCGAATCTCTGATTTTTCAGGCAGACATCATTATTATGTTAGTACTGTATGTGGTTAGCATAGCTGTAATGGTTTGCAGAAGATGTTTTGGTTAACGTTTTATGTAAGAATTGTACATTTATTATTGGTTATTGTAAGATTATTACTTATTTGTCCCCTAAATCTAAGTTTGATTAAATTGAAGAGTCGAGTCGATTGAACCTTCAGAGTTTCTGGATCCAGGAGACCAAGGATGACACAGACACAGAGATGTGCAGTTCAATCAGAGTCCAAAGTTTATTGAAAATAGTTCCCATATTTGTATTCAGAAAAGAGGAAGTAAATATGTCATTGAAACTATGAATATTATTCACGTGGGTTAGATCTTTGTTCTTAGAGCTCCTTATAAGTTCATTAGTATTAATGTTGGTTAGTTCCTTGTTCTGAACATTCTGTTAACTTGGTCAGCGCTTGAACTCAAGTAAGGTTAGACATAATTCAAGAACAATATTCATTGAAATACATTTCTCACAATATGGTTGTGAACAATAACCATTGCAATACATTTCACATAATGTGTATGGGACACAGGCAAAACCCAAATTCTCACAATTATAATGTGGAATGTGAAATTGAACCTTTAGCAGGAGGTATATGCTTTTTGTTCTTAAATTTAACTCAGGTTTTCATTTGATGTGTAAAAATTTTCGTTAGTTATGCATGCAGGGAGATATTGACGATTCAAGTCAGTGCATAATGTCTCAGCTTTGCCTTAATGTTGTTGGTCTACAGACCAATTTTAACAATCAAGATGGCTCTGAAACCCAGCCAGCTGTGGCCTTTTTCTTCCTCACCTGTTATTTTACCTTACCTATTCTACCTAATGTCTTTCTAGCAGTCTGCTGAATATATTTAGGTCACCGATTCAGAATCAGCCAATAGAGGATTTTAGGCAGACGCCTCAGAGAAAACTGAGAGAATCATATGTAAATATTTTAATCATACCAAGATGTTGTGAGATAAAAATGCTTACTAAGCATTGCAAAACTAGATTTATAGATTTTGGTGAAGACCGTCACATTTCTCAAGAACTGTACATTTTAAAGGACTGTTTGATAGAAACTAATGTAATTGGGTGGACAGGATGGATAGACACAGTTTTTAATTTAACATTAACTTTTTCATTAAACTTTACTTACATGTTAGATTCTTCAAAGTTGCCACTTTGGCCTTTATTGGAAATGTGCTCCCTGTTTGGCATTCCCTAATCTAGCCTCATTATTTGTACACCTGGAATGTTTTCCAAACAAAGTTCCAATACATGCTGGATGGTTTTTCTGTAAGCAAAAAATGTATATAAATATATAATTTATATTTGTCTATAAAACAACTTTAATTGAAACTTTTTGCGGTTCTGAGAAGCAAAAACGTTTGACTGGCATTGAATATGTAGACATAATTCTGTAAGTTTCTCCACAACAGAACAGAAAACTGATTTGATTAACCTTCCTACCACCAAATTAACAGACTTCTTGTTATTTGCTGGCCATTCGTTTACTCCTCCTCTCTTCCTCTATACTTCACTTTCAATATCAATCTGACTTTTTCATGTCTCTTCTGTTATGCATTTTTACAGTATATGTGATCCACTCTTCTGGCCGAACCCTCACATGTGCTTCTCGCTGTCCAATCACGCAAGAGTGATCATTACGGTCATACAAACGAACAGATCACCCTTCAAATGGCTATTGACATGCATATCAATCAATTGTGTTTGCTCGATAAGAAAATCGTTTAGGATGACAAGATAAGATACATTGCATCTGAAAGTCTCCTGCCATGCCAATGTTCTGCTCCTATACAAAGTCATACTGCACCCTGTTGATTAAATTACACAAGTTTGCATTGTAATCTGATTTAAAAACAAGTCGCTCATAATAACTAAGTTATCCTCAGTTTTTCATTCCCATGGCACATTGTAAACCAAGAGACATACCTGACACAGTGAAAATTTACAGTGCAGAGAAACTTCAGACCATTTTATTTGGCTTGATTGTTGTGCTTTTTGTGAGTGTGTACTAGTTTGCCCTACATTGTGGGGATGCAAATTGTGAATATTTTCTCCGTTCTGATAAACAACAAAAGATGTTCTGTCATGACAACTCTCAGGTTTAGAATGGTACTGTTCATGACATATAAATATATTTGGTCTTGGCGGAATTGATCTGCTACGCTTCTGCAGCGGATCAAGTACGGATTTTGCTCCACCGCAGGGATACATGCTGCTGTGTGCATATGAGGAATGCTGCTTCTGCACATATAACATATATGAATAAACCCCCATCAAAGCAGGAGACACAGAATGAACAATGCAGGCCAAGAAACAGAAACGCCCCCCAACTTAACTCTTATGGCCTAAGATGGCCTATGGTCATCAATCAAAACAGGCCGTCAAAGTCTGTTCTCTATATCAAGGATGCATTGAATGTAGCCTTGGGTGCATACGGAACCCGCTTGAGGTCCCAGAAGTCACTGAGGTGCGTCCATCCAAGTTCATTCTTCCGAGGCTGCCTCACAAATCCGGTCCACACGAGAACACAAGTCCGTTCTTTGCGTTATCGGAATTGAGAAATGGCATGTGAGCATTCATCAATTTGTCTTCCTGTGCAACAGTTACATCACTCTGTGTGGAAAACAACTTTGGTTCCTAGGACAGGCTGTACACCAGTAGAAAATACAAACTTCAGAGAAAGTTTATTAATTAAGCTTGTTCTAACATAAATTCCCTTTCTGTCGGTCTCTCGCCGTTGTGTCGAGAACGACAGATGGGGTTCGCCCTTGAGAACCAATAAACTCTGACTACTATAGAAAAGGCCAATGCAATTTGGTGAATGAAATTTGCATGCCGGTCTCCGCCCCCGGATGTCCAGTATAAAAGGAAGCCGGCGTGCAGCATTCATTTTTTATCTTTTGTTCTTCAGAGCCTTCGCTAATGACTACGAACAAAACGAATTCAACGAATTCTTCTTCTACATTGCAGGATCTACGACGTAGAGCAGCGGTTCGTCCCTACCTGCAGCGACCTTCCCCTGGGTGCCTCGGCGGTGCGGTACCCTCATCCAGGAGGGGGATGGACACGATAGCTGCTTCGAGTGTCTGGGCATGTGCTATCTACCTCTCTTTTTACCCAAACATATGGCTAAGAACAGGTATCTCATCAACCTTCCTTCTTACTCAAACACTGGTTAAGAACAGGCATTCGATCCATCACTAAACAAACACCCCCAGGGGGTTAGCTGGGCAGAACAGCCTTCCACCTTAGGCCGGGACACCATATAAACTATCACAGATAGCTCTAACCGGACCTAGAGCTACCGGACGTCTGTAACACCCCCTCCGTGGGCTGTTCCGTCTGATGTATCCTCATGACAATGGTTCCCACTCCTGGTAACCCATGAGCTTCCCCAGGTGGACCTCCACCTCGCGCTTAACTACTCAGTCCGCACGTTCCATGTCTTCTCCTCCATGGATGAGACCATACCTATGTCCACTATATACCTTCCCACGACCAACACACTGGAAGGTTACAGTTTCATGAAAGCTTCGAGATGATACTCCCAGGCCTGTTATCGTCGCTTCGCTAGAGATCGTGACACGATACAGCGTTGTGCCGTTTTCCATAGGTAACCCCATCTGTCGTTCTCGACACAACGTCGAGAGACCGACAGAAAGGGAACGTCTTGGTTACGTATGTAACCTCAGTTCCCTGATGGGGGGAACGAGACGTTGTGTCCCTCATGCCACAAACACGTATCGTATTCTGCTGCAGTCGTGAGAGGCTCTCAGGCTCTTCAGAACAAGAGGTAAATGAATGCTGCACGCCGGCTTCCTTTTACACCGGACATCCGGGGGCAGAGACCGGCATTTTTCATTCGTCAAATTTCATTGGCCTTTTCTGTAGTAGTCAGTGTTGATTGGTTTTCAAGGGCGAACCCCATCTTTCGTTCTCGACACAACGTCTTGTTCCCTCCATCAGGGAACTGAGGTTACAGACGTAACCAAGACGATAGTTATGTACGTCTGAGCGATACGTGTTCTAGACTTTTTGTTGCTCGAGCTGTATAAACGCAGATGGGTAAATCCTGCAGCCAATAGCTTAATATTAGCTCAAGCATGCAATGCAAGACTGCTAACTTAAACTTATTTATCTTGTTATACGGTTGCTCATTTTTTAAACTACGAACTGCATCGACAATCACTAGCCAAGATTTAAACGGAACAGCAAGCTCATTGGCTGCTGATATGGAAGGAACCAATCAGCTGTGCCGTGTAGTAAAGTTATTGTGTCAGATTGTCTTACAATTTAGGACTGTCTAGTTTCATGCCATAACATTTCTCTGTCATAACTTTCTCTTTGAAGAATTTAGGAAAACCATAGATCCCTTACAGTTCCTGTAGATAGAAAAATGTAGCTCAACCTTACTTGGGTATTCGAAAATAGTTTTTAGAGATGCTATAGATGCATGAGTACTGTACATTATGCATACTCTGTGCAATGCAGTAAAATCTGTTCCGGCCAAAATGAATGTGCACCTTCACTGGCTCCATCTAGTCCATCCAGGGTTTTTTGGTCAGCTTCAGCATCAGGAAGTTAAAGTGGTACGTTTTTGATTTAGAAATCCCCTTATAGCACATTTATGTAGAATATAATACAAGCAAGCCAAAAGTTTGAGTCAAACTGATTGACTCATCTCACTGATTGATATCAGTAGTGCAATGGAACTTTTTCAGTTCCAGGTCTCTGTGTGCTAGAGGAAGCTACACAGTAAATCAGATAAGAGCAACTTCCATCTAGATGGTCCTATTAAAATGATGACATGATGTACTGTAAAGACTCAGCATGTGCACAGTTCACAAAATGCAAGACATACTACAGTGAGGATGGTTCTGCAACAAAATTTTAACTGCCCTGACCTCAAGGAAAATCTTTTTTTAGAGTTTCTGAATTTTTTTCAAGTAAAGGAAAGCTTTCGACACTGCCATTAGTTTTTAGACATAAAGGTATGATTGGATGTCAAGGTTATACGTTCCTGTAGTTTTGCAGGACCTTTGCCAATAACTTACTGTAAATTTAATAACTACTTAATACTACTTTCCCATGAGTACTGTTACCAATTTGAATTAAACTTTACTTTAATTCAAATTAAAGCACTTCAAAATGAGCAAGAGGAGACTGGTCTTCTAATTACTGGCATTAGCACAGAAACACTGCAAAAAATGACATTCCTTCTTAGCATTTTTGTCTTGTTTTCCAGTACAACTATTCAAAATGTCTTAAATTACTATTCTGTACATTTACATAACAAGAAAATTGACCCAAGACATTTATTCTTGGAACTAGGATAGTTTATGTTTAAAACAAAATTGTAAATTAAATCTACAGTTATTTAGTGGCAAACCTGCTGCAAAACTACAGCAAAGTCTTACAGTGTGTTGTACTAGTGTAGTATATATTAACTGCATGCTATCAACTGCACTACTTCAACTATCATTTAGTTTGAAGTAGAAATACTTTCACACTTTCTCATCCCCAATGCTCATTCACACTTACAGAACAGTTAACAGCAGTGATGTCTTTCCTGTTTGTTCTGATATTTCCTGTTCAGTCAGTTGTTTCTTCCCATAATATGTTCAACGTTCATGCATTGCAGTGTACTTTGGAAACGCAGGTATGCCTTAGCAACTAAAACACACAGGAGGTTAAATATATTTGAATATCATTCAACTGAAAAGTAAAACCACAATACTCTTTTGTCTGGATTCAAGATGATCTGTCACCGTACCAAGGTTTACTTCCTGAGACTATACTTCCTCAGCCTATCTCGCTCAACACACATCAAGCTTCACATTCACATTAGCAACTGCGAGATGACAATGGAGAACCTGACCGTTTCCAACAGTTCTGTCTTTACTTCAGCGGGTGTGCTAACCACCAGCACTGTTCTGGGAGTCTGTTGTGCGCTGGGTGTACCAGGTAATGTGGCAGTGCTGGTAATGCTCGTCCAACATTTAAAGGAGGGAAGCTTCACTCCAAAATTGATGATGAGTCTGGCTGTCTCTGATCTGCTGAGTCTGATCTTTCTTCCTCTGTGGATCTATGCTCTCCTGAACGGTTGGAGTTTTGGCCAAGGTCTGTGCAAGTTTTTCTCCTACGTTGTGTACTGGAGTCTGTACAGCAGCGTGTTTTGCTTGACCCTGATGAGTGTCCAGAGGTACCTACAGGTTCTGTATTCGCAGCGGTGGGCTAAGCTTGGAAGACGTGGTGAAAATGGACTTATTTGTGGGATTTGGATATTAAGTGGCATTTTGGGCTCTTATGCACTCATTTATAGAACGGCTGGTCAGATTAAAAAGAAGATGCAATGTTATCCAGCCTACAGGAATCATCAAGAAAAAATTGCGATCATACTAATGGAGACTGTTGTGCTGTTTTTTTTACCTTTAACATGCCTCGTCTGCTTCTACCTTCGACTCCATAAACGTATAAGTCAGTCGTCTTCTTTCAACAGTCACAGGTTGACAAAACTGGCAGTGAGAATTGTTGTGACTTTCTTTATATTCAGCACTCCCTGTATGATCAACAACATAGTCCAAATAGCAGTGCCAAATAATTTAGATGACAGCAACGATGTAACTGGGGCTCTTTTCTTTATGAACAGTTGCATGAACCCTTTTCTTTATGCCTTCTCAGCCCGAACACTACGATGCAGAGATAAAGCGCATTCAAGCCATTCACACGATACAAATCCGAATGAGTAAATGCCTCACATGTCTAAAGTTATATCTGGTTGAATTTGCTAATTTCTCTCAATGTAAAACTGGGAAGTACACAAATACATTTCAAATTGTATTTAGTATTTTGATGTGTTCTAACAAGAGATTTTTCTGTAGAATAAAAACGTCATATTTCTTATCTCAGAAGCCGAAGTTAAAATCAGTCATCACTTGGGTAATGAAATGTGGTAATGCTGAGGTAGATATTAATCTCTTGAATAGTGCACTGCTCAATAAGGGAACTTTCCATCTCTATTGCTGTAATTTCCTGTCTAAATCATTTCTATTATTATTATTGTCATTATTATTACTGGTGTTGTTGTTATAATAAATGGTCTCTTTAGACCCTAAACATACCCACAGGTTTATTAAAATCATATTTAATTGAAATGAGTCCAACTATTTATGATACACAAATTCTTAAAAAAATGATTGCTTTTGAATAAATGTAACTGGAAAAATAATGCTATGCTTACAGTTTTAAAGACAATCTCCACCCAAAATTCTGTCATGAATTACCCCACCACCAAGCTGTTCCAGACCAAAATGACTTTGTTATGTTAGTAAATTGTAAGTTACTGACATTTCTGGTACATGATTGACTACCATAATACTGTAAGGAGAATTAAAAGCTGGTCAAAGGTGCCCTAGATGTTATAATACGGATGCAGACACGAGAACAGGAACAGAGGACCCAATTGCAGACAGTGGGTAAAGGGTAACAAGGACTTTAATAACAAAAATAAACGCGAAACAGAAACAGAAACCCACGAGCGGGTAACAAAACATAACAGCAAGGGTAGGAACAGGAACATAGACTCACTACCCTAAACTGGACTAGACTATATACAACATTAGACATGACAACAAATAACTAAACTAGACTTACATACTCTTGAACCGCAAGTAATTGTGCACCCTAGAATCATCTATTGGCCTTTATACTGCTTCAACATACGGTATAATTACAGTACACAGTTTGTATGAGAGAAATTTGACTATTCTGTATCCAGTAAACTGTAGCACGTGCACACCCTGATATTTGTGATTGTCAATTTTACAAATTTGTATTTGTAGCCTTTTTTACCTGTTCTGTATTTTTGCAGAATTTAGTGACGACTAATTACGTAAAGAAAGCTGCTATATAAAATTGGGCCAAAGGTGCAGAGGATGCCATATATTTACATGGCCTTAATCACTTCGCGGTATCGTTTCCGTTATCTTCTCTGTAAGTCACTTTGGATAGTAAATGTTATGTGCAGTTGTAAACTGTTTTGTGTTGCATGAACCATTCATATTGTTCTTTGTTTTTTACTGTAACTTTTCTTGTCTTGAAAGATTTCTTTATAGCAGTGTAATGTTTTATTTTCGTTTCCTAAAGCTCATTGTTGCATTTTGCTCTTTTTGCACTCTTTTATGTTGTATTCTAATGAACACTAAAAAGTTCTTCAATCTCAATAAGAGGTAAGAAATAGTGATTTGAATTGATCTCACCAAGACTATGTTTTAGTGTGAGCAATTTTGAGGGCTTGTGTCATGTCGGGGGAAAAGTTCAGCGAGGGGTTTCAGCAAGTTTGAATGGTTTTGAGAATATAGCTTCACTTTGACATGAAAATTGGAGTTATGGATTTGTGTATTGAGAAAAGGAGTGATAATTTCAAGAAATGTGTTTAATCAATCATGAAAAACTGTACCCTAATAAGAAATCTGCTATTTATATTGTACAATATATTTATTTTGTTATTTTCCAAGCCTGCTGAAAAGGGCAACACAGAAGGACATTTTTTCCCTAAAATATCACGTTTCCATATAATGTCGAATAATAAATCAATAATAGGCAGGTCTATGTATGTGTGCGTGTGCATGTGATAGAGTGAGTGAGAGAGAGAGAGAGAGAGAGAGAGAGAAAGCGCGCGCGGCACTCTGGCAGCGCGCTCTCTAAACTCAGTTCACGACAGACCCGACCGCACACTTGATGTAGTAACATTATGCTGGACATCTCATTCCTAAACATGAGCAGCACACGGAGCACTTTGAATCAAGGAGAAGACAGTTGGCCAATAAGCGGATGATTCGTTTGCGTTGTGCATTTCTCTCCTCCATTATAGATGCGACGAGTGGAATGAGCTGTTTTACACCTCGGTCGTTTCCATTACAGTATGGGAACTGCCGTGTCCAAGAAGAAGAATTTAAGGAACGATGCCATTTCTTCCGTTGCCGCAAAAGTTAGGTGAGTGTCTGCAGCACAGAACGGAAAGACTGAGCTGCGTATCATACAGCACTGCTACACTAGATAGTGTGATGTTGCAGTCCAAAACTAAACAGAACTGACAGAAATGTTACCATATCTCACTGTTCGTATAACCTTTAATTGAATTTAAATGTCGGATTAAAAACACAACCTTTCAGAGATGCGACTATGTTAATTACGGCACGATCTGTATTCAATTTATGCATGCAAAAGGTTTATTTAACTACCGCTTTTATTAAAAAACTACCCAAAATTAAAAAAGCCATAAAATCGGATTTGCACTGTTTGTCCCCATAATGTGTAGAAATCTTAATTCGTCTCTCCAGAGGATATTAAGAAGATATTCTGTGTATTAGTATCATTTATATTGAAGTCTATTTTAAAGATTTTGTGATTCGCAACAGTTGTGTTACGCATGCATTTTCAGCATTTTATAATCTGTCATTTTAAATATCATTTTGGGTTTTTATTTTGGTATTTTTGTTTACCTTCCATCTTTATAGTTTACATCCAAACCCCTTGTGTGTGCAGCTGCGATTTTCACAGGCGATGACGATTTGTTTGGATGTTTATAGTCTCCTCTCGCGATCATTGTCGCGTAGCTACTTCACCCTTGTGTTTTACCAAGAAATGGGCAAAAGCAATCGGACATAGCATTTACACTCCCTTGTTCTACTCTCCAAATACTGTTTTAGAGGTGAACATAAATGACAAATCTTTTACACATTTAGTGCATGTGGCACAAATTAAAGTGAATATCCAAGTCTCAGGTGGCCTGAACTAATGTTGGTGTTTGAAATATTCTGTTACACTCCTCCTGCTTGTGTACTTTTGCACTTGGCAGGTTGGCAGTGACCTGTCATTCTGTTAACTCACTTAAGTGAATCCCTGACTAATTTATTTAGATCGCAACTCTCATGCACTCCCTTTTCTCACTACCTTTTTCAATTACACTATTCTCACTTATTCAATCATATCAGCCATCGCTGGCTTATCACCTCATTTATTAAGTCGGTCGGTGTCATTCGCACACTCAAATCACACTCGCTCACTGATTCATCTCACCCACACCACGTGCAGTGACCTTTAACAAGTTAAATGCATGATGACAACCAATTTTTCACAATAACATCATACTTTAGACTAATCTGCACAACAGTGAAAATTGGTGGGCAAATGTGACTTTTACAGTATTCATCCAAACTTTATAATTCATCTGTTTTTCTGGGTGATGCTTTACAAGTCATAGTTAATTAATTTTCAGTTGAACTGACAGTGAAAAAAACTCTGGACATGAAAAAATGTTGGTTTATGTCCTCTCCATCTGCTGCTGATGTAACCTAGTCGTAATAGTTCTCTCAGGTGGGTCATGGTTGTGTAAGATGCATTTACACCAAGTTTATATATAGTCTGGACTGTATTACAAAGACCTCAGGGGAGCTTTACATGGCTTGAGCTGACTTCAAGTTGATGTACACTGCGCTGTCATTTAAATTCACAGAACAATTTTTTTCTCAATTCTAGACGGCTCTAGATGCATTTCAAATTTCCAATCTTGTAAAGTAAGATTGAAGGGATGATTTGATGAAATGAAATGCTAATTTTTAATCAAGGTTGAGTGCAATTTGGAATCTATTCTGCATAAAATGTTTTCATCAACATATAGAAAGTCTTGTTTATATTTTCGTCTGATGAGAGAAGGAAAATCTACTTACTGTATGAGTATTGACTCAGAACCACAGCATGTTTATAGGCTACGCATTTGTATTCAGTGTTCTTCTTTATTCATCTTGGCACCTGAACTTTTGCACTAACAATATATCTGGTGTTGCGATTCATCTCCCTATCATTAAAAATCCGATAGCCAGTGATACATTTTACACTCTCACATGCAAAAATAGGTTTTAGTGCTAATTATTATGAAAAAAAATCAAATTTGTCAACAGAACAGAACAGAAAAGAACAGAACATTCTAGAAACAAAATATTAAAAATATACGACCATTAAGGGCATTTTCTAATATTAATTGTTATATTGCATTTTAATTGTTGAGAATATTACATAAATATTTTTTTTTTTCATTTTACAGTTACAATAACATACTCAAGATTATAGTATTATCGTGTTTAAGGTGTAACAAGGTCATATTAAAGACATACTAGTAATAAGATAAAAGTGAGAAGAACATTGACCTGTTTTAATGGCTGTGTTGACTTAAGGACTCTGTCCCTCTGCACTTTCAGCCTTAACGTTTCCCCTCATTTAAGGACAAGAAGAGAAAGTGAAAACCAGGCTGCAGTGACAGACCAAGCCAATTAAAATTGTGCAGTAAGCTATACTGTGTAGTCTATGAGCTGCCTCACTGTTTCACAGTCTGATCTGTAAATGGTCTAATTGGAAGATGAGACCACCTGCAGTTGTACTGGAGGGAGGCCCAGATTATGTGAAACCACGTATGTGTTGGCTCTGTAAAACGACATGATGTGATGTTGGTCTGTTTGTGCTTTTATTCATTTTTTGTCACTGTACGTTTAAGATACAAATGTCATGATTGCGTATTCAATAAGTCACAATGCTTAAAGGGATCGTTCACACAAAAATACAAATTCTGTCATTATTTTCTTACCTTCGAGTAGTTCCAAAAATGTTTTCCCGATGAAACACAGAGAAAGTCATTTGGAAGAATGCTTCTAACCAAACAGTTCCTGGACCCCATTGACTACCAAAGCAGGATTTTTTAAAGGATTTTGTTCTGTTGAGCAGAAAAGAAGAATGCAGGACAGGAAACAGTTCTTTGGCACTATTGACAACCATTGTCATTTTTCCTACTATGGTAGTTAATGGGGTTCTCTTTGGTTATAAGCAGCCGTCCAAATATCTTTCTCTGTGTTCAACCCAAAAAATACATTTTACAAAGCTTATAGGTTTCCGTTTGATCCAATATTCCTGGTCCAGCTTCTTGCAATATAAAACCCTGCTTTACAAATTCACAAAACAATGTGCAGCACAATATGTGAAGGTCGGATTGATGTGATACCTTATTAAATACAACATTGGGATAATTTGGAATGCAAAGATGTTAGCCCACACCTGGGAGCAGCACAACATTTAGGAATAATGTACTATATCCTCCTGGTGGTGATGAATAGTTGTAGTATCTCTCCTGCTTTTCTATTTATAGCACTCTAGCTAAACAGGCCAAGTTGCTGAACGCAAAAAAAATTGTGGAGTGTGTTTTGAGTTCTGAAAGTTCCCAAAAATGGATCAGATTTTGATCCCTTAAAGATTTTGGTCTAAAATATTTTGAAGCGATTGCTATAGTGTGTCTAGAGACTTGCAAGTCTCTTTTAAGTGATAATAAATGAATAATGAGGAGATTTCAAAAGCTGAATGCCAACGGCAGATGTTGAGAATTTTCAACGATGACTGTGACTCAGTGTTTAGTTCACACTACAAGCCTGCATAAATCCAACTGTAGCTGTCAATGACAAAAACTCTCAGCTGGCCGCAGGAACCGTGTGAGATAAAGATTGAAGTATAAACTGAAATCAAATTGGCAAAGAGACACAACGTCTTTTAAGTTCAGCTTGAGATTGTGAGCAGGAGGATGGAAAAAGAATGCTGGAGGAAGGGTCACGTCTCACATACAGTGGTCGGCTTAATGCACGCTGAGAAACTGTGGAACAAATTGGGCTTGCTTTTTACTAAATTCGTGTGAGTCTGCTGAAGTCAGAGTCACCCAAGGCAAAAGCATTGGTCCTGCTTTTGAATGTGTGGGGACAGACAGAAAAACAGCAGTGTATGAAAAAAAGCTGTAGGGTGGAAACATCATGTGCGCATCTCCTTTCTCTCACTCTTTGGGCTTAGTCTGTTTTCAATCTGTGTGTATTTGTGACCAAGTTTGTTTTATATTTACTGTATGCATTTGGCAGACGGTTTTATCCAAAACAACTTTACATCCTATCAATAGGGAAATTCTCTGAGAATTTAACCCGTGACCTTGACATTACAAGAATTATGTACCTGCACTACTTGTTGAGCTACAGGAAAGCGTTTTATTTGTATTGTTTTTGCATCTGTGTCTCTGTTGAACTGTTCTTCTAAGTCACTCTGTCCACATCTCATCCAGCAGTCCACAGCCTGGTTAAAGCATCTGCTTTAAGTAATACTGTATGTTTCATATGCTTCTCTCCGTTCATACACTCTCTGTTCAGTTATTTCCCTTATCTGTGCCACTCTTCCCTTGTCCTGCTCTTCTGTGTTTCTTCAATCTTTCTTACCCTTCCCCCTTTTATTTTGTCACATGACTGAAAACATGTGAGATGCTCCCTGATGCGTAAATGTATCCTCAAACTGGCGGATGATAGTGTGTCTGTGGAAAAGGTATTTGTTCATTTTTATCTACTGCATGCCACGTAGTAGCATCAGCATCTTAAATAAAGTAAGTGTCTTTATTTTTTAGGGCTGTCAAACGATTTATTGCAATTCATTTACATACAGTAATGTATGTCTGTGTACTGTGCATTTTATGTTTAAGAAAAATATCAAATGTAAAAAGTATAAACATTTATATCTAATTTAAATTCTTGAGAGAGATTTGGGCCTCCGATACCCTACAGTGGGTCTCGTTATGTATTATTCATGTTGTAATTTGCTATGACGGAGCAGCTTTTGCTTGTTTTTCATCTGAGTCCTCGATTTCTAGTTAAAGAAAAGAACAGTAAGCCATCCTCATGTTAATACGGGGTAATTTCTTGCGCCTGCACTTATGCCAGAGCTATTCTTGCAGAACTGAATTTCAAAAAGGCAAGCCAAAGAAACAGAGCAATCACAGAGGGTTTAAGGTTCAATGGTTCACCCTAAAGGTCAGATGTGATGTGATGTATCACTCCCCCATCCTTTACTTATTACGGGCATATGCATTCGCATTTCATTCCCTGCAACTCTTATGATTTTGATTGACCCGTCACTGCAGAGAGACAGACAGACAGAGAGAGAGAGAGAGAGAGAGAGGGAATGATACGCCTGTGATGGGATGATTCCACTCTGCATCACTCTTCCCATCTGTTGTAAGAGTTTGTTAAGTGAGGAGAGAGAGCGAAACACACATGCTGGCTAGTATTTAATTATTCAGCGTGTCGTCGGAGAAAGCACGGCTACTCCAACATCACATTAATCCCATTTCCTAGCATCCCGTGCGATGTGTGGAGATTTCTCAGTTTCCCCAGCATGCGGATTATGGGTTCGTGTTTCTCTGTGGGGATGTGTTGGTGGGGATGCTAAATTGTTAGTTCATCTCTGGGTTTTTGAGTAACATGCACATTTTTAGACAGGATGGAGGTGAGCCTTAAAGAGAACTCATTGTATATTGACATTCTTGTTTTTACTGTTTTATTTAACAATGTGTGTGTTTGCATGCGTGTGTGAGGCAGAGAGAGGGTTTGTTCATTCTACTAGAAGAACTTGTGTGGGAAATCTTTATTATCATTCGCTATGACTAAATTAAAGACAGAGTGAGCAAAACACTGGTGTAGGTTGGGTACGATTAGTCATTTGTCCATGCTAGTTTGTGTACTCTCCCAGTGGATGAAAGTAATTAGGGTGCATTAGGAGTATTCTTGGTGGGCCACACAGGACTGTGTTCGTCTTTTGCACAGTTCTTATGTAGAGTCATAATGGAATTTGACAGCTCTTTATGTTAATTATTTCTATAAATTATTCATGCGGATTGTAAAGATTATTGGAAATGAGTTGACAATGAATCTGTTTTTATTTACCATATAAAAACCAAACAGCTGCATTTTTGAAAGACATACACATTCCATAAAGATTTTTTTTTGGTTAGACGAGAGAAGGGTCTGCTAGTGTAATCTAGGACAGTGCAATCTCTGAATTTAGCTTGTTATTATTGACCACATCAACAAGCCTTTTTCTCTTCTATATAACTTATTCCCCAAACTCATCTTCCCGGCTGATCACTATCATCCTCCCGTCTGTTCACTCAGAGCTATAATGCCCTCCCTTTCTACAACAGGGAGTCTTATGGGGGTTGTGTTCTCAAAAGCACAGCTGTACACCCTCCGCATGTCCAGCACTTAATGCTTTCAGTACACATCTAGATTTAATTATCTGCTTTACTACATATTGCAATACCTCTCCGGGACTACATGGTTCAGGTTTTCTTCTATTACATTTAATCTATGCTCCCAGGACACGTTGCCACCTGGTGGTTAAGATAATTACTGCGAAAAATGTGCACTGTGCATTATCTCACACGTACTCGTAAAAAGGGAACTGCACTTCAGGCATTACACTTCATTACCCACTAGAAGTCATAGCATAGGATGTTTGACTTGTTTTTTCTGATAGCATTTGAGAGAGGGGGTTGATGACCCCATTTTAATTGCAGCCCATATCTTATGACATTGAACACTAATGTGCTGTCATTTTCACTTGTGAGGTTTTCTTGTTGTGAGAATACTGTTAAATTTAAAAAACCTCATGTACTGTGCAGTACATAGTGTTCAGGTGAAAAATGCGGTCCAATTATAAAGCATTATAGTACATTTTTATATGAAGGCATGAATCACCCAAGCTGTTTAGAATTTTTATGGTTATGGTTAATTTTAACCTGGATGCACCTCGAAAGTTGTGTGAATAGCTACACTGTAGAACAAAAAAGAAATTTGGCAGCTGAGGCAGCAGAAACATTTAGTAATATTTTTTCACGTACAATTATGTTTTTCTTGTCAATGTCTTTTTTCTGTAATTTTAAATTTATACCATATTTTTAAAAAAAAAATTAATTTGATTTTCTGTTTGTCTCTCTGCAGAGCAGCCCGTGCATTTGGAGATTGCCTTTCTCACGCGCACCCTGAGAACCGCAACGGATCAGGTTAGGTCCATTTCACTTTTCTACTTCCCAGTAGGCCACTGTCCAAAAAGTTGCCATTTGCCATTAATTCCACCACGTACCACTCACTCCTCTGTTTGACTTTGTCATCAGCCATTTTAGTTTTGCTCTCCTCCCCTCCAGACCTTCACAGGCAGGCTTTATTTAATTGGTAATTAGAAAAGAGCTTCATTGGCAGCCTACTCCCTGTTGCCAAGCCACGTTGAATACACTGTACTAAGAAAAATGTGTTTTTCCTTGTTCTGTCTCTCCCACTCTTCTTCTACAGCCCATTTGCTATCTGACACATTCATTGGTCAAGACACGGACTCTCCAGACATCAGCCGACTAAACAACAACGACAGCCTCAAGCCATACTCCCGTAACACTCTCATAGTCGAGCCCAGTCAAGAAGAGCTTCAGCCAAGCAGCCAGTCTGCTCCTCTTGCCACAACGTCCAAACGGCGTCTTTCTGTAGAACGCAGTCTCTCTTCTGAGGACCAGAAGCATCACAGGTGCATAGAGAACTCTTTGAAACCAGCCCGTGTCTACACTATTACCAGAGAGGGAGATATGCTTGGCGGTCAGGGAAGCGAGGAGAGCTTGGAACTGGAAGTGCTTAAAAGGACCACAGAGCCACAGCGAGCCAACGCTCCACGTGGCAGCCATCATCGAGGAAGCCATCATGGTGGAAACAGTAGCCACACCCACCAGCATCACTGCGGCCACGCTCCTCCGACGCAACCGTTGCAGAGCTCAGGGAATGCGCATAACATCCGGGATTGGGGATCTAGAAGGAGTAGGTCAAGGGAGGACTGCACCCCAGATTGCGTGGCCTGCATTCGGCCACACTGTCAGAGCCAGCGTTCGCTGGACCTGGAGACCTCACCTCATGATGGTGGCAAACATCATAGGAAGCTTGAGAGGATGTACAGTGAAGACAGAGTTTCTTCTGAGGACAGAGGTGAGGAGATTTACACCTTTCTTTTGTGTAAATGGTTGTTTGTTTGGTTTACTCATATCTTTTTGAACTCTGTTTGTTTGCAGAGGATCATTCCAACAGTTGGTTCCCTAAAGAGAACATGTTCAGCTTCCAGACTGCGACCACCACGATGCAAGCGTGAGTACACACGGGAATTCATGACATGAGCGCTCATCTTCAGTTTCTTCTGGAGAAGGGGTGGTTTATTAAGCAAACATGTAATTTAGGTTTCTTTAGACTCATGTATGGGAGGGCAGGAGGTGTTCTTTTATATATTTTTTTATTTTTTCAATTTCTTTCTCTCCCTCTATGTTTGTTTCTCTATCTCTTCTTTTACATTTTTCTGTGATTGATCATTTTCTATCTTTATTTTTCTGTTTCGCCTTTCTATGTCTTTCTCTTTTTCTCCTCTTCTTTCCTCATCAGTTTTTTTCTATCTTTGTTTTTTTATCTATTTCTTTTGTTATTTCTTTCTCTCCTTCTTTTCTATTTTTATGTCTCTTTTTCCTCCTCTATCATTCTCTTCCTCTCCTTCAGCTGTTCAGTCAGCCGGATTTGAGGTTCATTATTCTCTGTGTCAACAGTCTTGTTCAGTCTGACTTCATAATTATCACCTGTCTGGCAGAAGTCTTAATCACAGAGCCCACCAGTTGAGCCCCCCACTGGGGTTCAGTCCACCTCCCTCCAGCTGACATGCATGTTTCCTCCTCAACCTCGCGATGCCCTCCCTCATCTGGCGTCAATTTTTCTGCCATTTCACCTCCACAACCACCTGTCTCCCTCTGTTAGAATCAATTTCTATCTCCTGCGCTACTTAATTCACTTTACTCCGGATTTGCTTATTTGCTGCTCTTTACTGACTTCTAATTGACACTTTCACGTTGTAACCTTTTTTGAGTTTGTGTGAAATGTCAGTGTTTTTGCTGTCCTTCATTGTTGGCTGTATAACTGTCATTTTTAGTGATAATTGACTGTATTAGAGAGTGATGAAGCACTTGGTGAAATTTTTATGGCAGCTGATAGAAGATGCTTTAGCTTTCTTGAGCAACTATTTCACTTAATACCATGATGTGATGGCTAAAGTACTTGTTTTTGTCTCCCTATTTTTTCGTATATGCTTCTCCGGTTTAAAGAATATCGTAAGTATCTTTTACACTGGCCCAAGAGTCAGCACTTCACCTCATCCCCACCCTCTGCTCCTCTGTACTGCTGCATTTTTCCTGTCCTGTGTAAACCTCTCACTACACCAGCATTGGACAGAGTGTTTGAAGGTATGAAGGAACCCTGTCTCAAACAACATTCACAAGCTGTGTTCCAAAAGCTGTTCTCTTACCAAAATCCTTTTTAGTGAAGTCACCCCACTTGGCGGCCATATTTGCAACAACTCTGGGCAGCTATTTTAGTCATACAAGACCAAGTTAAAAAATAAGTTAGAATGATATTTCTAAAATCGCTTCCTAAGTTCACAATACAAAACAACACATTTTAGACAAATGTTAAACCTGACATCAAGTTTACGGTACATTTTGTTTTGTACGGTACACCTCCTGTGCATACGCAAAAGTTCACAACACTCTGTAAAGCCTCCCGCCCCCAGAGAACTGTGCCATCTTGTTAATATCTGTAATCTTTGTATCTCACTGCCTACATAGGAAACTGCCATCTAAAGCATCATTCCAACTAAAAAAGAAACTTGCATACAAATAGCCGGAGGTCAAGGCTATAGATTTTGATGTGTACCGGTAGCTAATATTTCATAAGTATGAAAGTTGCGTAAAGTAATTATTATTATTAATTATTTACATTTTGATTTAAGTGATTTAATTAATATTGGGAATTTTCTTAATTTAGTTATATTTAGTATATTTAGTATAAACATTTGTCTTAACAGTACATTAGTTGTCAGTGGCTTAAATGCTCTCTATAGACAGTTTCGTTGGTAACTGGCCCGAATTGAACTTTCGGTCTGTGTTTGGTTATATCAATATATTTTATATTAACATGAATTAATATGAATATTTATTGTATATTAAGTGTATTTAATTACATTAGAGTTTGGGCCAGATAACGTGTTAATGCGGTTACCCCTGAAACCGTATTTAGGCAGTGTGCTTAGTTTTGTAACTGAGCTATTAAAGATATTAACAAGATGCGGCACTGCTATTTCCATGACCGGGGAGAAATGCGATGCTCAACATGCTACAATGAAGGAAGTCCTGCCTTCCTATAACAAGAGCCAATCAGTTGATAATGACTGGCAATTCTTTTTTCGAGGGGCTCTATACATAGTCTTACGAAGTGCTTGCTAAGTTAAGCAACCCTGAAAAACGTAATGTTATTAAGTGCAATTTGAACTTAAGAAACAAAGGTTATGGTGCAGTTAATATCAGGTCTAATTAATGGTCAGAAACTTGATATTAAATTGTAATTTTAAAATGAGACTTTTGAGGAATCTTTCTTCCCCCGTTTAAGCACATAGGACTTTAGTCTTGCATGATTGAAATAGCTGCCTGTTGGCATTGGAAACATGGCTGGCATGTGCCACAGCTTCCTCAAAGGGACTTAGTCATACGGCTCTCACTAAATATTTGGTGATTATAGTCTGAAGTCATCACGTATCCGTGTTTTTTGCCAAGTTTAAGAAGTATAGGTAGTTTATATGGTTAGAGTTAGGGTAAGACTGGAAACGGCAAGTATTCAGTCTAAACCATCAAGCCACACCCACGGATCTGACTCGAAACACAAAGTTAAACATTGTTTAAAGCTAAATACATTTTCAACAGTTTTGTAAGAACAGTTTGTTTTTACTTCTTTCAAATGCAACATTTTAACATAAATTATGCTTACAACCTTAAAATCTTGATTTGTTTTACACATGAGGGCAATGGGAACTTGTTCAAAAGGGATTAAGTAATTATTACCACCACCACGTTTAATATTACATGCGAAATATAGCCTGGGTGTACCCCAGAAAAATCACTCATATCGCACACAGTGTTTCAAGACTGTCACCAATCTGTCATGTTTCTTACAGATTTCAAGCACAGATTTTCATCACAAACACATTCACACGCGCTGACTCACAAAGACAGACAAACACTGTCGGAATTTGGCCTCTGGTCTTATATTACCCTCATTTGTTGAGGACAAGAGTCGATTTAACAGCTGTCAATAATGAAGGCTATATCTTCTGTCACCCTGTCAAAATCAGTAGAATTAGATACACGCTACATATGATGCAGGGTTACACTCACACACAGAGGATGAAATAGTTTTTATAGGTGTTTGTATAGGCCTACTTATCTTCTGTGCTGGTTGGTGAATGAGTTTCTATTACACTTGACCTCCCCGTGGTTGTAGTGTTTAGTGTGTATTTGTAAGTGTGGTTGTGTCTAATTGACCTGTGGCTGATCTAAACCTTTTGGCTTGAGCAACTCTAGATTGTTCCCTTGCTCTGTTCTTCCCTGTGCGCACACACAGTATACACACCCACATACACCCACAGCCTATAACGTTGTGACCGGTCCCAGCAGGGCATTTCATGGAATTGCAGAGAGAAAGAGGAGGAAAAGAGAGCAAGAAGCCACCGCACTGATGGAGAGGTACTATCGAATGCCCACATTGTCCTGTCTCCCGGCTATACACATTTCATAGTGTCTACTGCCCATCATAGGCGCAAGGACTCGCCTTACTTGGCCAATCAGTGCATATTTGATATGGAATATTTCACATGAAGAGATTTTCCAGATCTAGTATGAGCTATTTTTACTTTTGGGTTATAGTGTAGGTAACCTATAAGTAGACCCGTGATGTTAGGTTTATTGATCTGAACCGTCAAAAACATACCAAGCACCTGAGTGCAAGTCTGTTCGATTGTTCAGATCAATAGGCCAATCAAGATATTGAACTCGTGGTGCAATTCCTGAAGGGTGTCAGTCGATAGAGCTGACAAATGAACACCTCCTGTTTTTTTTTCAGTCAAGTGTCACGCGACACGCTGACACCATACACGTGATGAATAACTCTACTGCACATTTGATTCTGCCTGCCTGAGCTGGCTTTCATATTCAAACACACCTTCTAATTGACTCGCTGGCAGCTCTATCATCAAAATGTCAACAAAATTCTGAATTGCTAGAGAGAATGAGTGCACAGTGCACGGAATGTAAACCGAGAGGCGAGATATGAGATTTAACTTTATATTTTAAAAAAATGTCTATGACAATACTGAAAAACAAAATGTTATGCCTGTTTACCCAATTTTATTGGTCAGATGTTGCTCTATATCTCATGGGATTCGGTTGTGTTTCGTCTAAGATGTTGCTTTATTGGAGAAATAAAAATGGAAAATCAAACAATTGTCCAAACACACTGAGAGTATGGACTGTAAAGTGAATGTAGAGTGGATAAGTAAAATAATCAGGATTTAGGTTCATTTGTTGATAAATGTTTTAGTTTGTTAAAATCTTCAATAATCATTTACCTTGATTAACTTTTCATTGGAGACTTTGCAAATCTAAGCTCTCTTTGTCATACTGTTGAGATCGCGTATGAAACTGTAATGGAGAAATATGCAAGATTTCTGGCTTTTTTTCTCAGAAAGATATCTGAGACACATAAGACTCCATTTCATCTCATTGATGTTTATCAGAAATAGATCTTATCTGTGATGTTTCTTCCTTATGGATTCATCCTGTGAGACAAATATTTTATGAAGTGGCTAATTCGTATCTTATTTGTATGTTTTAGTACGATTTTATTTCTCGCTGGCATTATGTTTAGGGCTGGGGGGTTTCAGTATTGTTTTTTTCTATTAATCATACGTTTTTGTGCGATTCACATCATATAAATAAAATCTGTACAAATTCCTGTGAGATCAGGTTGGATGTATAATTATACATAACTGGTAAAAAATCTTTATATTCAGACGAGAGTGTGTTTAATGTGCAGTTTCTTTATTTGAAGAAAGGAGCATGTACTAAACCAGGACATTAAGCAAATAAGACCTGAAAAAATCCAGGTATAATGTACATTAAACATCAAATGATGACCCAATACAAAAATATCCTTAAAACATTGAAATGTATTGGTAATAATAATAATAATAATTTTGGCAATCAAAGGGACACACAAAAGTGCTGTTGTCTAGATACAGTACCATTTTCTTTCTTTGCAGTTTTGATTTCATTAATGCAACCTGTCCATTTTGGCATCCTACAATCCGGCAATCTTGTACCAAGTAGGGATGGGAATCGATTCCAAAAATAATCGATTCCAAGGCGTTGAGAATCGAGAGTCAATTCCATTAACTCATTCGCCGCCAGCCTCTTTAAAAAAAAGTTGCCAGCCTACGCCAGCGTTTTTTAACATTTTACTGTTTACATTATTAAAGTGTTAAATATTTTTTAACATTTTAATGGCTCACTGTAAATTTTCTGTAAAGAATATATTGACAAACAATATGTCAAATGAAAGAACAGAGTCTCAGATTTTAAACAAAAGAAACCGTTCATTCATTTGTTCGTTTTTTATTACTCCGTAGATTTGGGTAGGTTTCTTCAAAAATGCATCATTTTGATTAAACAGCTGAGATAATTAACGTTAAAGATATTTTTAAAACAATTTACTGATTATCGATCTGTCTATCTATATTCCTCAAGTACTTTTGTGTACACTGCTGAATAACTTTAAAAACCGTTAATCATGTAATTTGACCTGTGCTTTATATTGGACACATCTAGTAAATTAGAGTATTAATGATATTATTAGTGATACATTGGAATTGCAATTTTTATAGGAACAAAAAACAATAAATGTGAAATAATTTATAAAGATCTCTGGTAAAACAGGGAATTGAGCAGGTTCGAAAACAACAGCTAGAAATCAATTCTTGGAATCTATTCTTTCGATACCCAAACCAGGAATAGGAAATCGACTCCAAAAAATGTAACACCCCTAGCAAGTGACAGATAATTCTTTGCCAAACTACAATAGAGTTTTTTCTCCTCCCTTGTAAAAGTTCTAGTTAAATCATGTTTATGTCCTATTATGAAGAAGAATATTTTTCATTTCCATATTTCTGTGACATTCTCAGATCTGACCCACGACCTACCAGTTGAGAACAACTCCAATATATCATTCAGACCTGATTAGCTGTTTGTCAGAATGAGTTATTTCCATGCTGCCCATTGGACGACTGTGGTTCTTGAGAAACGTCTAATTTATATTCTTTGCATAAAAAGCCAAGGGTGAGGGTAGGAGAATAGGAGACTGTTGATGAATGTATTTATATATACATATGCGTGAGGATCAACATGTCACACACTCCGACAATCTGACTTATCTCTTTATTTTAAGCACGCTCACGACCATTAGAGCATTTCATTAAGAAGAGGGAAAAAAGCGCTGAAAAGACGTTGTTCTCTTTGTATGCCTTTCTATTTTTGAAACTTGATGAAGATCTGCACTCCTTCCTTGTCACTCCGCCTAATGACTTTGACAGCAGTTTAGAGGGACGTCAGCAAGACGGACATATGCAGAAAAGCTATTCTGACAACAGATGCAGATGCATTGTCACATCGCTCTTTGTAACCGCTTCAAATATGAGAAAGGTATTAAAAAAAGCCTTTGTGTATTTTGTGAAATTTTCACGTTGGTGGATTTGATTAGAAGCTCATAGCTGCGCAGCTATATATAAAAGTCGCCGCTGCTATACATCACTTGACTGAAAGAATATTAGTAATCCTGCGATTTATTTCACTGCAATGCTGCTATCTAATATTGCGGTATTGTGCTGCAGAATTATGCCTGCAGAAAAAGCTGCTAACTCAAAAAAATGAGCAGCCTGCCAAGTGCTGGAAATGACACCCTGCCTATCAGTTTCAATGTAGTTTTATGTCTTTTTATCAACTGCTTTCGACACCTCCTAGTCTAGCTCAGTGTTGGGTAAATTATTCTGAAAAAGTAATTAATATAAGTTACTTATTACATATTCACTAGTGTAATTAGATTACTGTACAAATTATTTTCTCCAAAAAGTATTTAATAACTAATTACTTTCTATATCCTACGTCAACATTGATTATATTTGATTCAAGGATAGACATGAAATAACTACATAAATGATTATTTTGAAACTGACCAAAGTAAACAAATGAGAGAAGGATACAGCATACAATTTAAATATAGATCTTGTTTCCATTTTTTTATATGTTACACAGTATTTTGTTAAATACATCCCAAGTAACTGTAAATAAATTACAGAAAAATTATAGTTATTCCTTACTTTACCTTTAGAAGGGAAAAGTAATTCATTTACAGTAACTAATTGCTTAGTGACTAGTCACACAGAACACCTTGATTATAAGGTTTGACTGAATGAGCTGCTGTGTTATTAGTCAGAAAATGAAAAGACCATCTATCTTTCCACATGCCTACTTTACTATAGCACACTACAGTGTCACCATGGAGACGTGATGCACAGTAAACAAGTGTGGAGTGCTAACAAGAGGAGAGAGAGTGCATGATGGAGAAGGTCACCTGAACTTGCTTTGTTTTTCTGATGGTTTGTTTTTCTGCTTTGTAGTGGTAAGTTTTGTGTGAGCCTATATGTGAGATTTTAGTTTCAGTGGAGGGTGATTAGAAAAATAACAATTTGTTTTGGCAAATATTATTTTATCACATTTAACATATATAAACATCATACTGTCACCACACAAAAGTCATTGGTTTCCTATGATGACAGTGTTAAAATACCCTATTCAGGGGCATGTTTGTTTACCATTATTCATTTATCACAGTACTACAATAAACAATGCAGAATTTGTGGAGATTAGTCGAATAGTATTTCAACATGACAGCACCCATGATGGTGTGATGTGCATTATGAAAAATAACACATTGTGAATAACAATTTTCTGTCCATTATTTAAATCATATTAAATATATATTTTAAAGTACGATCAATTTTACAGATTTAAAGCAACGATTGGGAATAGAGAAATTATAATATCTCAAATACAGACAGAAATGTCTCGCTCTCTATTATACGCTTGAAGCAATGTTGAAGGCAAACTGTTGATATCAGCTCATTTATTACAGAGAATTTGTGAGGAATGAGTTTCGTCTGGTGTGCACTGAGGTTGTCGTATAACTTCAAACACTCATCACTATTCAAGCATGGCTTGTCTTTAACATCTCCATTTTAGTCCCATCTCCAATTTTTTCCCTCTTGTTCTCTTATACCTCTTCCATTGTACAATCCACTGTACCTTTGAAAATCCTTTCTATCCCAGAAACTTCCGGAAGCACCTGAGGATGGTGGGCAGCAGGCGGGGGAAGGTCCAAAGTGAGTGTTTGCAGATGTCAGTGTGTTTGTGTATGATTAAAGAAATGTGTGTGTGTGTGTGTTTATGTCTAAGAGTGTGTTATTTTTTTTTATTCTGATATCATCTTTATGTTTGTGTTATTCTTCGCAAATGTCAATGCTTGACAATAATTCATGATGTCACATGAATTATTTTCAGGGGTTAGAGATGCTCCAGACATCTGATGAAAGTAATGAAACAAAACCATTCAATGCTCGTGTCTGATATACTGGTGACATGGTTGTTACATCGTGTTTCCAACTGGAGATGCATTTTACTGCCAGGTGCAAACGCTGTAGCTCAGTGGTGAGAGCATTGCGTTAACAACGTAAGGTTGTGGGTTCGATCCCAGGGGATTGCAAATACCTTTGTAAAATGTATAGGATAAAGCAATGTAAGTCGCTTTGGATAAAAGTGTCTGCCAAATGTCTAAATGTAAATGTAAATGTAAACGCTGCTGCATCTCGCCTATGATGCGTGATTGGACCACACGAGTCAGATCTTAAAGATCGGGTAACATCTATTTCATGTATTCTGACTTCTTTAAACGTGCTGGCTTCTCATGCATAACATGGTCAACTTGTTAATAAACGAGTTTGACGAATGATGTAGTATTTCTGTGCTACACCCTCCCACCCTCCAGCTTGTTTCGTTTTTTTTCTAACACCTTCTCTACACCGGACGCGATCGGTGTGACGCAACACGACAAAATACATTAGAAATTTACATTTTGTCCACACTAGATGCAGAGCAGCGCGACAAACCAATTAAGAACAAACAGGTTGTCATGTCTCCTTGAGCCTGTTGCATCCACGACACGGTGTCCTATTCCCTTTATTGGCCATTTCTCACAGAAAAGCACGCCCACGGCAAGGCAAAATAAATAGTCTGCTGCATCAAGATTGACTGCGCTGTGGGCCTGCAGCTGCAGCTCGCTACTCTTGCGACAGTGAAGTTTAGGTGTGTTTGTTTGTTCATGGCATTTCAGTGATGGATGTTATGTAAACGGTGGATATACGCTGCATTTGAAGATCGTTTGAAACTGATAGATGGCCTGGTCCCAGTGCTAAAAGATGCCGGACATGAACTGCAAGCCGCAAGTCAAACTAAGTCATATGTCTGTGTTTTGTTGGCAATCAGTGTGTATGTGCATAATGTCTCAAACACGTCACACCAGTCCAGACTCAGATATGAGCCCAGAATGTGTTTGTGTGTGTTGAAGAGCAGCATGTATGATGCTTTCCTCCTCCGCTTCGTTATTAGCATTTGCTGATCGCAAAGCGAAGAGTTTCAGCCGCTCCTGGAGTGACCCCACCCCCGTCAAGCCTGACTCTCTCCATGACTCCAGAGACAGTGAGTCCACACACACACACACAGATTGTCTTTTTTTCTGATTTGATCACTTCCACATTATTGTTCACTGGCACAAACTACACATATACAGGTGGACCTCACAAACCCAGTCGAGAATATGTCCGGTTCATATTATATCTCCCCCCAAAATGTGTACTGTTTGTATACACGTATACAGCCAAAAAATTAAGAGAACACTTCAAATACATTTTTTTAAAAATGTACTATTTATAGATATGTGTAAAAGTATCGGATTTGTTTTATTCTTTAAACTCCTGACAACATTTCTTAAAATTGTATGTAGTTTAGGATCAGTTCAAAATGAATATTTGATTGAAACCGTTTATAAATGTCAGCTTTCAGATCTTTACATTCTCCCAGTGTTTCATATTACTGTCGGGTGATTTTGTCTCTCCTCACGTTTGTTTCTATTCAAATTTAACAGGTACTGCGCTGGAATTGCCACAATGTAGAAGTGCTATTTCAATTATTACAATTGGGATTTTTGCATTGTGTCACAGTAATAAGATCTCTGTGCTTAATTATTGATAATGATGCCTAAAAAACCATACTGGTCCTAACAAAAATATTCAATATGCAAAATTTATTTTCTGACAGTCTTGACAGGTTTGAGACATGCACACATTAACAAAAATACAAAGAAACATTCATGCTTTGGCCAACATCCTCCCTCAGACACTTTTATCATTTTTTTTGTTCTCAGCATCTGTGTGTAAATCTGTGTCTGTATGCGTGTGATTAAACAGAGCATTAAAATCCCTTACTTGTTTTAATGTTTTCTGTTGCTCTGACACTTTAAACCTCTTTCTCACAAACAGCGAGCAGAAGGGGTCACATTTGAACCCTTAATTTTTTTAACATTAATTATACAATGCATCTCATCTCAGACCAGTCATAGGCTGCTTTCATGCCTGCCTGCATTTCTGCCCGCGTGTGCTCTCGTCCCCAGGTGGAGACCTTCAGGCATCATCTGGAAACCTAGATGAAGAAGACTGTGATGACGTGGACTGGGAGGAAGAGAGGGAGATGGAAAAAGCAGCATGCGAGGGCGACGATTTTATCCCACCAAAAATCATGGTGCGTGGATCCTGCCATGACACGGGGCAAACGGCCTCCTTGCGACCTGCTGGTTACACAGAGCTGTTTGATCAAGGATGGGCTCATTAATAAGCATGTGTTCTATTCATCTTTGTTTTTAAACAGCTAATTTCATCCAAAGTACCAAAGGCAGAGTACGTACCAAACATCATCCGGCGGGACGACCCATCCATAATCCCTATCCTTTACGTGAGTAGTTTATTGCCGCAGTCACACGCGAGATCAAAGGCTACCTACATTTTATAATCTAGTTCGAAGGCCCTAGTGTTAAGCGGCGCTAATGCTCTTTTCCAGTCAGCTTTCTCATGTAAATTTTAGTAGTTCTAATCATAATTTGAGATTGCTCTGGCGACTGTTTGTAATGGAGAGGATTTAGTGCTGACATTATGCTAAAATTGTGATAAACAATAGATAAAAGTGTCACCTCCTATCCTTTCTTGCATCATTTACGCATGCCGTGTTTTCTCTCCACAGGATCACGAACATGCCACCTTCGATGATATACTAGGTATAAATGTGTTTCTGCGTGCATGCCTGCTGCCGTTTGTTTACTATGAAAATGCCGGATTATAATTTCATTCCCTTGTTGCTGCTCACCCTCGCTCATCTTTTTCTCTCTCTCTCTCCCCACTTCTGCGCTTTCTATCTTCTCTCATCTCTGCTCTTCAGAGGAGATTGAAAAGAAGCTCACCGCGTACAGAAAAGGCTGCAAAATCTGGAACATGCTTATCTTCTGTCAGGTTGGAAAAATATGTGTTATAATTTGCATATCTGGCTTGTTAAGAAGTGTTCATGTGGTGTTTTTATGTGCACGTAAGGGCGCAGTGTGTAAATTGGCTCTTTTCTATTCTCCAGGGAGGTCCGGGTCATCTTTACCTATTGAAGAATAAGGTAGCCACATTTGCAAAGGTGGAGAAGGAGGAGGACATGATACAGTGAGTGGTCTTCTTTTCAAAGTTAAAACAAATGATAGACCATAGTGTAAATGTAATTTATTCTTTCTGTAATTGACTGGAACGTTCTTGCCCAGGTTCTGGAAAAGACTTGGCAGATTGATGAGTTTATTAAATCCAGAGCCCAACCTCATCCACATAATGGGCTGCTATGTGCTGGGAAATGCAAATGGTGAAAAGGTAGATACTGTATACACACTCATTTCAAAATTGCAGTTTACGAACATTTTGTCTGTCAGTGTTAACATAAGAACAAATTCATGCTACAGTACTTGTACTTGTAATTATTCAGTATATACTGTATCTATTCTTTAGTACTCATGGTATAAGACATGAAGGAGTGCATTTAGGGTCAAACTGGGAATTGATGACAAGAGATGGAGATTGACAGCCAACTCTTCAGTGACTGACAGATAGACTGTCTGTCACCCTCCAGCCCCCGCATTTCTCTGCCTGGCATACTCACACAAAAATATACACAAACACATACGCACATTCTTTGGCCACTGTAGCTCAGGACATGAAATTGGTTTTGTCAGGCTGGATGTACATTGTGGTACAGTGATGGTATCAGACAGTACTAGCATTGGATTTTAAAATGTATACCATGGTGGTATTGTATCCATTTCTCATAAAATCTTTCTTAATATCTCTATGATTTATTAACTATATTCTGTAGACCAAGAGGAGCTCAATTATGGACAAGAATAATTTAAGACACACTTTCAGAGATTATAAAATAACATAATTGTGTGTTCTTGTCAAATCATCGCAAGATCAGGATACATTTTTGTTAATCCAGATTTATCAGCAAAGTATTTCTACAAATCCTTATTCAGCACATTTTATAACACAACATAATTACCGTGATAAGGTTTAGAAGGCTGTGTGCTGTGTGTCATTTGGTGGTCTTCTAAAAAAGGAACTAAGGGCCTTTTCATTTTTGTTTTGTGGTTTCAGTTTCTTTCATGTCTATACGGTTTCAGTGTTAAAGTTGCGGATGTGTATTTAAAGAAATTGCTAAAATTATAAGCACCGACTGTATATGCATTATTCCATGGTCTGCTTGAATACTCAATTCTGGTTGGCTGCAAGGTTGTGCAGTAAAACCATTTAACGCACGGGTAGCTCCAGTCACTTTGATTACATTTGACGAAAAATCTGTAATTTTCACCTATTTGATGTAAAAATTTCACTGTAAACAACAATTAAAGCCTTAACTTGGCAAATGACAGTGGTATAAGCAGGATAATCCACAGCTAGCCGTGCATTAAAGGATCCGCTTTGCTTCGGGTGGTTCTTGACTTATCCCTTACGTATTCAAAGATTCAAGTTTATCTATATAGTGCTTTTTACAATGTTGCATTGTTTCAAGTCAGATTTATATAAAAAAGAAAACACAAAAGAGGAAAATGATATGTAAAGAATACAAACAGAGAGGACCATCCTAATAAAGCACTGTTAATGGAATTTGCTTTACCCTAAATTATTACAATATCGGTAGTCTCCGGATAAGCAAGGCAACTCGGCAACAGGAACTAAAACTCCTCTGATGAATAAATGTAGAAAAAACCTTGGGAGAAACTAGTCTCAGCCGGGAGGGCCAGTTCTCCTCTGACGCATTACAGCTGCAGTCAGTGACATTTGATAAGAGATGCCTCTGAGACCTTATCCACTAAAGTCACTTTTGTTACTTTTAAAAGGTTATTGTTGTATTTCTTTTATTGTTTGGTTTTATATTTGTTTATTATTTTCTTAACCGTTTTTGTCTGCCTGGACATTGGCACACAAACTCCAGGAAAACTATCCTTGAATGATACGACATGTTGTATTAAAGTGGCCACAGTTTTCAGACTTAATTCCATGTAGACATGGCGAGCACGAACCTGTAGTGCTTACCCACTCTCACACTCTCACGTGTACCTGGCTAGAATTTCTGCCACTTGAGCAATTCAGCGAACTGGTTTCTGAAGGCAGGTCCACAGAGAGCACAATAACAACACGGAGGCTTTTTTGCTGCATTTAGCAATTTTCCCCCACTGTCCTCTCTGCGGAGGCACGTTACTTCAGGAGTGGAGCTGAGGTGGTGTTTCTTTATATAGCTTCTTACCAGGTGCAGCATATATCCTCTGTGTCACGTTCACTTTGCTATGATTTAACGCTCCTGCTTTTGTTCTTTGTCTGTGGTGTCACCGTCAGATAATCACTAACACATTGTTTCAGTGATTTGTTGCTGTTAGGTGTGCCAAGACAGTAGCAGGTGGCCATATGTCTGCTGCGTTCTATACCAGAAAGATGATAAGTCTTTAACAACTCCCCATTAGCTAGACCAATCAAAGGCCAGCTAAAACAAAAACTTCAAGCTTATGCTTGTTTAATCTATTTTGTCTTGCCAGTAGTTTTAACTTTGAATGTTAAAGCTTTCGCTGGCGTATATCCTATTTGGCTTGTGCTGATAAAACAGGGTTCTTAATTGCAGCACTTTGTTTAGTAATGGTTTGGAAATGGCCTGGCGGGGCTGACACTCACCATCACTACAGAAATGTTTTTATTGATTTGGAGCATGTGGATTTGCTAGGAGATCTGGGGCTTTCATGATTGATGAAAGAGGTGGAGAGGAGCTTCTAGTACATATGAATTGTGGAAACACCAGATGAGGGATAATGCTGACAGCCATCACAAAAACAGAAATCGAAGGATTGGGAGGGGAATGGCAGGAGGCAGTTAATGCACTCTGAGAGCTTTGTCCTGATATGAAGGATTTTAATTGACATTTCCAGACCCCGTCCAGTGGTGGTTGACCACAGCATGGCAGAACAAGTCTTAACCGTTGGCTTCTGTTCACTTCCCACTGGTCTGTAAAGCACACACACAATATGTCTCCTATTAGAAGCTATAAAATTAAAATAATATCAAAGTCAACCAGAGCTGCGGTGCCAGAATCATTGCTAGTTGTATTTTGATGTTAAATTGTTGGCATTTTTAAGGGAGAGTTCACATAAAATTGACAGTTCTTTCATCATTTACATAAACTTAAGCCATTCCACACCTGCCTTACTTTCTTTTGCATAACACAAAACAAGATATTTTGACCCCCAGTGACTTCCGTTGAAAAACTCAGACATGTCTCAAAATGTCTCCTTTTGGTTTCCAAAGAAGAAAGGGTCATATACATGTTTTGAACAATATGAGGTTGAATCAATGGTGACAGATCCAAATAGCATGAGTTGTCTAAGCACATCAATATCCAACAGTATTGATACCCAACAGTATACCAATTGTTTTAAAACAGTAAGGACTTGGCTCATGAAAATGAATCAGTCCTACATTGTCATCACAGCTTCATAGTCCCCATGCCACTGAACCAGAAGTGCATTGAGTAATAAAAGTGTTCCACATTTTCACTTCATGAAAGTTTTTGTTTTTAATTACTGTGAAAATTCTTATGAACTCACAAAACTTTTTCCCTCTTCCTCAGCTTTTTCAAAACCTCAAGCGACTCATGAAACCACGAGTCATTGAATTTAATTCTCCTCTGGAGCTATCAGCACAGGGTGAGTGTAATCCACACACACACACACAGACACACATACAAATATTCTTTTGTAAAAAAATTGAAATAAAGACATAGCTTACCTCATCTTCAGTCTTCGTTTTCATGCTTTTCATAGTTCTTGAGACCATCCTTTGATGCAAAAATCAACCATGGTTGATAATGCCTTTCCCTAATCTCTCCTTTGCAACTTGACCATTCAGTGTAATTGTTTATCTTATCTATTTTTCATGCAGAAACTAAATAAACCCCAAAAGATCCCCATGTCAAAGAAGACAGAACGCAGCCCCCTGTAAAGTAATGGCTATGGACCAATGGTAGATCAAAGGTGTTTACCGGGCAGTCCAAGCATTTCTGGGAAGTTTACTTTGGTTTACTGCAGTTTTCTTTTTTGGCCAAATTTGTTCGATATAACATTACACTTTCGTTCTTCACCTGATGTGTTTCACCTGATGTGTATTGACACCTTAATTCATCAGGCTGTACCAGGCAGACTAATAAACCCTTAAATGTCAGATTACGTGAGCCGAAACCTTTGTGTCAGGTGAACTCTGACCCCAACATCATTTTCCCATTGATTTAATCTTCAATTAAAACCTCATTATCACTCCCGCTGTTTCTCGGTTCATTGGACTCAGGAGGCCATCTCTCTCCTCTCTCTCCTTTCCCATTCTCCTTTGCCCCTATGGACGGTGCACAGTTTGATTCTCACTGTTGAGGATAATTACCACAGTTTTAAATAGAGAACTGTATTTAAAACACCCACAAATGCTTAGAAATGCTTCCTTATGTAGATGTATTTTACGCAGCGGATGGTGCAGTAGATGTGATATCATGCCTGTGATTTTAGCATCTGATATATTTAGAGGAGCTAAAAATGCTCTCTCTGTTTTCAGGTAAGGAGATGATAGAGAAGTACTTTGACTTCCGCCTGTACCGTCTGTGGAAGAGCCGTCAGCACTCCAAACTTCTCGACTACGATGACCTTCTGTGACATTGTGGCATCGATTTAAGAAGCCCAAGAGGCCGGTAGCTTACTTTAGGGCCCACGGGCCAACGTTCCCTCCCGAAAGAGCCCAGGCAATGTCCTGAGGTGGAGGATGGAGATGAGCTTGAGGATGGTGGATGACGGTCGGAAGATGTTTCCACCTTCGGATGTAACGAGGGGGAAGCAGCCATTACTGTTAGGTGCTGTATGTTCACCCCGTCTGAGTACAAGAGGAACATTCGCTAGATAACTCAATCTTATCTTTTAGCCTTTGTAAAGGTATGGACAATGTTCTTCGGTTTCTATGCGAAAGGCAAAGAGGATGGAAAAATGTGACATTTTTTAGGAAACATTCGTGATTAGTTGTGTTTGTGGTAAACTAACAGGGACAGTCATTAAGACATTTTCTAAACAAGACTAGATTTTACATATTACAATTACAGGTAAACTGTGGAACTACACTTACTTATCCACTCTATAGAATAACTACTGTCCTTTACATTTCCGCGTAAAATTATTGCACAGTTTAATTTTTTTAATGATTACGGCGTTTTTCTGGGATTCTTGAGAGGGAGGAAAAACTCAGGTTTCATTTTATTTCTGACTTGCGTCAAGAGACCGTTGATCAGTCAGAATGATTGAGTTTCCTGAGCTGGGATGAAATAACACTCATGACTGATTGAGTAAGTTTGGTTGTTTTAGATTTCTATAGATTTAGTTTGCAGGTCTATTGTCAACGTTTCCACGTATTAATTGTGTAATCACGTTTCATGTTAAGGCATGTGTAGACAGAGCTCATTATAGATACATTTTGTCTTGTGGTGTCTTTTACCATTTACCGTCGGTGGACATCTTTCAATTTTGTAGTATCTTAAACAAACATTGAAATAGATGTTTTTGCTAATTTATTTAAAAATAGACAACAGTGGACGCTGAATTTCTCACAGATTGCGTCGAGTTTGTTTTGCATTCCTCTGGTTGTGTTTTGTCACATGAATTTATGTATTTGTCACAAGCTGTTCTTAGGTCTTCAATATCGCAGGCGTCCCGGGTTTTGTGGTATTTTCTCTGTAGCTGGAGGAGATGTATACCTATTTACATCTCATAAGTTAAAGCGTAATTGTATCTGCTATATTTCTTTTTGCATAGTAGTACTAAATGTGATATATGAGGACTAAAATAGATCTAATGGTTAGCTTTTCACACTTACTGTTTACTTTACAAAGAGTATATAAGATAGTACACTTAGACTCTGAAGTTGTACTCTGGGGAGGAAAATGTTCTCTTAACTCTCGAGTTGGTGCGTGGGTGTTTTTTGGACGCACCAGAGAGATAACAAGATAGATTGGTTGATAGTTGTTCTTTAATGGTCACTAGCAGCTGTTACAAAAATGGTCCAAGGCATTAGAATGCTGGCAGATATAAAATCTGCAGTGTGGTTACTGCATTGCAATATGTATTGGCAGAGGTTTTCAGTAGTCCTTTAGGACCACAAACAGGCTTTATGTGGCCTTGAGTTGTTGATGTGCAGAATTACATGAACATGTATGTGGTGCTTGTACCTGTGTTTGTGAGTGTGGCTTTTTAAGTTTATTGATGTGGAAAAGGGCACTGAGATGTGATTTCATGCATCTGTGTTTTCCTTGTGTTGAGTCACGAATTTTTCATCTCGTGCAGCCACCCAGAAATTCAAATAAAGCACAAAGGCACATCTATGTACTTGAAGGTCCATCAGAGTAGCGGAGTGTGTTCTCTTGAGATATAATCAAAACAATCCAACCAATCCTTTACTGAGGAAATCTCAGCAAATTGCATATGTAATACAAAACCTTCGTGTTTTGCCTTTGGCTCATTTAGATTTATGTAATCTTTTCTACGCTATTTCTACCGAAGCCATCGAATGCCATTATTATGTCAAAAAAGATAAATATACAGCCGCAGAAAAATTAAGAGAACATTTTAAATTTATTTTCAGTTTTTGTTTCATTCTGTGAACTGCTAACAGTATTTTTTCCCAAATTTTAAATTAAACACATGTTTCTATTTGCATTTATTTGCAGAAAATGAAAACTGGAGAAACGGGTCAAAATAACAGATTTTTTTTGTATTTATTCAGATCTCAAAACTGCAAACAAAGTTCACTTTTAAGCAATACAACAGTCATATTTCTACATACATTTGCGAAAAGTTCCAAAAAATGTTTTTATGTGATGACCTCAATTTTATCAAAGTTTCCTATGTCTTGTCATGCTGTCAGTCTTTCACATTGCTGTTGAATGACTTTATGTCACTCATGATGTTTGACTAGACTGAAATGACCACAATACATCTAGAAGCGCTCTCTCTGTTAATTCTCTTAATTTTTTGTGGCGGTATGTATTTATATTTAATATTTAATATTGTCAGAGTAATAAAACATAGACTTTTATTTGTAAGGTTACTTATTGTGTGGTGTCTCAGATTAAGGGCACTGAATAAGAAATATGTTAAATACTCAGTTTGAGGTTCTGTGAAAGATCTATGAACTCCACCACCACCACTTGCAATATGAGATTTAGTGTGACCTATGGCCTTGTGTTGAGTTTATCATGTAGGCATGTCTAAAACCTTTGAGAGTAACTTTCCTTATTCAATTTAGCATATGTGTGGGGGTCTGAAAGTAATGAAAGCAGAATATAATGGAAAGCTCAGCTCAGCACTTTACTCTGAGGTTACTCCATTTAAAATCGCACGTGTGTTTCGTTCATAATACATCCATCTTGAACGATTTTGTAGCAATAGTAACCTTAACCGTATTGTTTCTAGGTAAGACTGTACTTGTATTGTTGTCTGAATTTTTGGATGCTGTTCATGTTTTCAACAGCCTCTATTTTATTTTAGCCACAAATGCTGGCTACATACACCCTTATAATCCCATTATAATAGGATTTTGCAATATTGTGATACACTTTACCTCATGTAAACGCAATCATTCAATCAAAATAATGTGATTAAGCTCATAATTGCAGTAAGCATAGTTGAAGTAACATTGGTGGCACAAACCAATTTTAATCGCATTATGCATGTTAACACCTTAATCGCATTTATGCTTTTCTGACCAAGGCACACATGTGCTTCTGTCATGCATCGTAAGTGCAAATTCATGGTAAACATGACAGTATAATTTTTTCCGATCTACACAACTTGCATTCAGCAGTCTGTCCTCCCTATCTTCATACAGAAACAGGCCGAATACGATGACAGCGTATACAAATGCTGCAGAGGCATTTTCATCATGTCTATATATTTATCACAGCACCAAATAACTATGAAACAAATCCAGATGAAGGCATTTAGCATTTGAATCAAATATATTAAAGGATAGCCAGTAACACACCTACTGTACCCGAGAGCATTATTTGTGCTGTGTATTATAGCAAATATACAGACTCATAAAACTTTCATGTAAATGGGAGTAAAGAGGAATTCTCATGTCATGTAAACATGTTTATTTATTGGATTATTTGACATAATCGCATTATTGGTGCGCATGTAAACATAGTCATTGTTATCTGAAAGCTACAGTCAGGGTTTGTCTCACTTTATTGATGATTCCCATATGAAACAATAAAATAATTTGTGAATTATGATGTTATGTTATTACAGTAATATTGATATGAATAATTTCTAAACTTTAATATGAATATAGTGTTGACAGACATAACATGAATAATGGAAACATACATAGCCAATACTTGAAGGGTTTGTCGATGTGTTGAAATGAAAGGGATGTCCGCAAATGGTACTCTCTGGTTTAATGTGATACCTGGTTCAGGGACAGAAAATACTTCAAGGAGACATTTTTTAATGGCTGGACCATGTTAGACTAACTGAAAATGTAAAATCTTTTATCTCAGCATTTCAAAGCAGAACAAAATTATTTAACTTTTTCCTTCTCCTGCTGCTCTAAGGTGACGTCCTGGTGTTTGATGTGATGTTGTTGAGTAGATTAAGTGTGGAATGATTGACAGCATCATGATTGCACAGTTGGACACTTCGGCGCATTATGTTTTTAGTAGAAATGTTTTTACAAAGGACGTGCTATGTCTCTCTTATATTCTCTAGTGTGAGTCTTATCACTATTCTAAGCATCTTCAGTAGCAATGATAATAGTCTCTACCTAGAAAGATACAATATCTGGAAAGTGTTGAAAATTGATGACTGTAACATGTTCTCTTAATGTGGCTAAATTGCCAAATATTTCAAGTGTCTAGTTCAACAGTGATTTCTTGAGGAAACTAGCTCATCTTGTTATTTTTGCTACTTTAACACTGGATGTAAAAGTTTCTTACTCCTTATTAGCACAGTATTTGCATAAATTGTATTCAGGAAGTAGTTTGCTGTAAAACTGTTCTTTTTTTGAAAAGGTTGTTTTTCATTGTGCAACCTCTTCACAGCAATGAAAATGTTTCCTAATCAGTTTTACAGTAAAATGTGCCCAGTTTTAAGTGGAATTGTGTCCTGAGTCTTCTTTTCTCACCTTGATTGTGGTTTTTAAAAAGGAAAAATTGATCAGTGAACTAACACATTTTTATAACTAAACAAAAAATCTGAAGCGCGTGAAACCAAATAGCCAGCCAAATCCACAAAAGATTTAAAGAGATATAAATATGGATGGGTATTACTCAGAGTTGGAGTTATCCTAGTGCTTCACTTCTATCCAAGATAATCTCCAAATGCTGTTTAAACAGAGCACACATGCGGACATAAGGGATGTAGACATAGCCTGCACTGACACTGAGTCCAGCGGGGTTTGAATCATTCTGCCATGGGTGAAATAGTCTAGTGTGAATGTGAGTAATAGAAAAATGACAGGGGTGAGATAGATTCTCACCAGAAAGCTGCTTCTGTGTTCTTTCAAAAGACACAAAACCAATCTGAACACCATGAACTAATCTTGGACAACCTCTCTCTTTCTCTCTCTCTTATAAAGCATGTGTGTTAACATTCACAATATAACAACAAGTACCAAAACATACACTGTAAACAATGAAAAGGTACATTAAGAATTAGTTCTTATTAGTCATAGTTCACCCCAAAATGAAAATTCTGTCATCATTTCCTCACCATCTTGTCATTTCAAACCTTTATAACTTTCTATCCTCCGCAGAACACAAAAGAAGATATTTTAAAGAAAATTGGTAACTGAACAGCACTGGCCCCATTCACTCCTATTGTATGGACATAAAACCAATGCAAGTTAATGGGGGTCAGTTAACATAAACATCTTCTTTTGTGTTAAGCGGAAGAAATTAAGTCATACTTTAAGGTAAAATACGTATCCCATGAAAATGTCACATATTGAAGTGTTCAATGTTCATCACCGCAGATGTCACTGTGGTTCTAAAGTTAATATTCAAAACCCTGTCTTGAATCTTTTTCTCTTTTGTCCTTTTTCTCTTTTACTCTCGTTTCCAATAATGACCTGAAGTGTGACAAAGGTCACGCCACCAAATCTCTTCATATGATCACAGTTTGCTCTGGTTAATTGGTGCTGCAGCAGCGTTGGGTTGTGAAAGCCACGGTACCAGGGGAATTGTGGTTCATTAAAAATCATGAGTCAGAGACAACTCCATCAGCACCTCTATATTTCAATTGGGAATTATGAACATTAAATTACGGCATATCATCATCTGCATATTCACAGTGAGCAGCGTTTTTACAGGAAGAAATGATTGCCATTGTTTCTGGGAGCATGGGGGAGGATAAACAGAAGTGCTCAATCTCCCACAACCACCCATACAGGCTGTCAGAGAGAACCAGAATGTGTGCTCAGGAACTCATTGGCATTTGGCTCAAATAAACCAGGGTCACAAAACCACTTACACAAAAATGCACTTCAGTGTAAAACACAATTATCCAACAGGATCTGAAATCTGTAATGCATCGCGTCTGCTGAACTATATTCCACCGCCTGCTGCTCTCAGGAATTTGACATGATGTAAAATACGTTAATCTTTAAGGCTGGAAAAATTCCTGATCCTGCCGTTTCCCTTTGTATCCAGATATAGCACAATACAAGCGAAAGGATCTCTGCAATAGTTTGAATAAAGGTTTTCAAATGCTGTGCTTTGCACAGTGCAGTCTCACGCCAGTTCATGGAAAAGATACGAAATTTGGAATCTATTAATTTGTGTTCATGGACATGAATATCCCCATTTTTTGTGTCAGTGAACACAACTTTTTTAATGTCACTAAGCACAACTTTCTTTTTGTGTCACTCAGCACAACTTTCAATACACAGACTGTGTGTGTATTTACATTTATATATTTATAACCTGATATCAAATCTAAAATCACATTCGTAAAGGCCTAGTGGTAAGAGGCCAGACTCTGTCAAGACAGGATGTTAAGGTTGTACAGAGCTTAACAGTAGCTTCCTCAGCATTGAGAGATGAGTAAAGGGTTGAGGTGGGTATAGGGAGAAAGACACCATGGACGAAAAGCAAGTGGGAGAGAGGAAACGAAGATTACAGCGGAAAGAAACAGGGTTGGGGGGTCAAGATTACAGGGATTGTTACAGTGAACTTTATAAAGAAATGATCAGAGACATGCAGGGGAGTAACTAGAATATTATTAGTGTGGAGTTATGAGTCAATCAAGATCTAGCTGTTGACCTCCTCTGTTGGTGGTAGGGGTGTTGGCCCTGTGAAGGTCAAACGAGGAGAAGAGAGCTTAAAAGTCAACTGCTTGTGGTTTGTCTGGGTGGATGTTGAAGTCACCTAACAAAACTAAGCTCCTAGCATTACTCTCTCCAAAAAGTATTTAAGTACTAATTAATTTCTATATCCTTTACAAACTTGATTAGAATCGATTCAAGGATAGACATAAAAAAGCTTATTTAATTAATTCAAATAAATAACTACATTAATTATTCTTATTCATTGACCAAAGTATACAAATGTGAGAAGGATACACTTTAAATTTACACTTATAATATTTGATGTCATTTCCACTATTGAATATTATTATTATAACATTATTATTATCATATTATTTCTGTTACATCAGAGGTAACTGTAATTAAATTACAGAAAAAATTAGACTAATCCCCAACTTTATCTTTTCAAGGGGAAAGTAATTAAATTACAGTAACTAACTATTTAGTAACTAGTTACACAGAACACTGAACATGAGTTAAAAAAACTCATTTTAAAATAGTGGTCAAATATATTTTTCAAGAATCCACCTTGACAAAAGTCGTGGGTGAACTTTTCCTCAAAAGGAAATCAGTCGGCAGACACAGTGGACTACAAGGAATGTAGAATCTTGACTGTTTTCTTCTTCTTTATATGCTTTTCAAGGTTGTCAATCATCCATTTCAGTCCCTGGTGCTCTAACATGCGTTATCCTTGGTTCAAAATGATGATGCCTAGATGTCAATACATCATTTTTAAGGTTAGACTGTTACTGACTGCCCCGACGGCTTCAATAAAAAGACGACTGATTTAAAGATAAGGTTTAAATGTTTGCACTATCTATTTCTAGTTTGGTTATTAAGCGTGACTGGCTGGAGCATTCTGGTGTCTGAAGTAATTAAGCGAATGTGTTCTGATGGGAGAAAGGAGTTATTGGGTGCATTGCCCAAGTGCATCCATCATGATTATGTGGAACCGGGGAACGCTCTTACCCGCTCTGCTTCACTAAGTCGTATTGCCCTTTTGCCACATTGTGATTCTGGAGGTTGGTTTACGGTATACAGAGAAGCTCTACTGAGACTTTTTAGATATTGCTGTTATGTAATGTAATTTCAAATTGTGTTACGTGACTCCATGTAAACTGTATTAAAATTACTAAACAGGGTACTAAACATATAAACCTTTATTGAAAGCATCTGCTTCTGTAAGAGAGTCTATTTCACTGCAAACATCTGCATTATAAACACAATCTTTAGATCATTCTGTGTTTTACCAACAGAGACATCCTTCTAGATTCTTCTCTTATTTATAAAATGTTTTATATGTTTTCTGTAAAGTAACATTGAGTTTGGAAGGGTGCTATGTAAAATGTAAATCTAAATTGCAGCGATTTCGCCGCTATGTCATTTTTATGTCAATTGCCAAAATAACCTCCAATTCTGTTTCAAAAACACATAGGGATGTGCTTTAAAAAAAGCTTTAAAACAAATTTGACCCTGGACAACAAAACCCTGGTCTTAAGAGTTTTTAAAATTACCTGAGAACTGAATAAATAAGCTTTCTATTGATGTATTGTTAGGGTAGGATAATATCTGGGCAAGATACAACCGTTTAAAACTCTGGAATCTGAATCATCCACAAAAATACAGTCTTTAGATGTAATCATTCAGTATTCTTGTGATTTTTGGCATAAAAGAAAAATCTATAATTTTGACCCATACATTGTTGGCTATTACAAATGTTTTTGTGATCCAGGATCACAAATGCATTAACAAAAAATATTTTATAATGCTCCAAGACTTTTATTTTAGATCTGTAAACTTGAATGTTATTTTAAAGCTGATTTGAGTGACTTTTAAAAACTGTTATGCACAGCAAGTGGTTCAATTATTAACTTTGACGACTTTAATCAGAGAAAAACATTCAATCGGATTGTTTACCAATGCGACCCCTAAGGTTTGCGCGTATATCTGTGATGCTCTTCTTCAGCACCATCTGATGCTATCACGCTACTGATTGGCCTAATTTCCTTAATCAGATTGCTGTGATGACTCTCGGTGAGAAAGTCTGTCTTCTCATTAATGTGTGGATACAGCCCCAACATCAAAGAGCGCAGGCATTCACTGAGCTGTGGGTTTTATAGTATTTAGCTCTGCTATGAACAACACAACATTTAGTGTGTTAAGCCGTGTCTTTATCAAGTGAGTGCTGACCAGGGTGCAATTCTTTGAAAAGTCGTATGCGAAAGCAAAATCGGAGCAAATTGTACTGTGCTTTTAAGTGCACTGTACTGTATTCTGCAATAATACAAAAGCAACAATAATTTATTATTTGACATTCTTGATGTGCACTCACATGCTCACTAACCAAAAATTGCCTTTCAGTGCTGCTCACTAGATGTAAAAACCAGATGCTTATGGAGACGACAAGATGAGTCATTAATGCATAAGAACAGCTGAACATATGCAGTGGCAAAGGTAGTGTGTTACATAACTGGCATTTCCACTAAACATCACTGTTTGTACTGCTTGTGTTCCCGCAGTGTATGTGCTTTTTCCTAAACCTGCTCATCCAAGACAACAAACACCTTACTGGAAGTGTGGCGTGTGTTTCGCTTGTTCAGGTGCATGCTGTGCTGTCAGGCCACGCTGACCAGCGAGAACTTCATGTCTTGAACATCGTAACGACTGGAGCACAGCATTCAGGGTTTATTTTCATTTAATCGGTCTCACGCACTTATCTCGACGGGAGTGCAGTCTCATCAGCCTGTGGCAAATGTGAGCCGCTCTACAGGGAGGAGCTGGCGAAAAGAAATAAAAGTTCACCAAAACATCATCTTCTTAAAGAAAGGTTGTCGGGAAGCTTTCGACATCTATTTTTAATGTGGACATATGTCAAGAAACTTCGGACAGGTAGACATATTCTGGTGAAATTTTTCTGAACTAATTTCTAATGGCTTTCGTCTTTCTCTTCGATTTGATTGGATGATTAAAAACAGCACTTGCATTTTGAAATGGAACTGGCAGCTAACAAGCAGTTGAAGGGGAGGAGTTAACTGATGCTCCGCCCAAGCCATCTAACATATGTCATTTAGGATAGATAGTCATTACAGGAAGGAAGTGCATTTTCAGATGTTAACTAAAGATTATGAGGGCACACAGATTTTAAAAAGAGAATGACCAACATTGATAAACTATTTACAGTAAACGTTAGAAAATTTCATATAAAAAAGGCGTTGTTATTTTAGATTTCACTGGTACTTTAAGGTTAGTGTTATACTATTAAACCAAACAATTGTTTTTGATTAAAGCTTTAAGTGATTTACTCTTTAAATCGTTTTAAAATGGATAGCCTTCACTGCACACAAACTAAATTCAATAAAGCATTAGAAGTCTCATTTTACTATTATATTCTATATTTTAAAATTTTCATATTATTCTCATTCTAATCTCAACTCAAGAATACTTCACTCAGAATTAAAAATATTCCAATGTGTTAATGTCTTCTGAGTGGAACAATGTGTAAAGATATATGTAAATTTCAAACTTTAACTATAAACATTGGTTAAAGTAACAGCCACACAAGCCATAGATATAGGCTACACATTAAGTTAAGTTTCAGTGTAAGTGGACCTCTAATTTTAGCAATGACATAGACTGTTAATTTACTTATTTACTGTCTTAATCCAACTGATTTCTTCTTCTTTTATTTGTTTGTATAGCACATATAAACAAAACAGAGCTTGACCATAGTGCTTTACAGAACAACCATAAATTGCATGAGCAACATATAATTATAATAATAATAAAAGACATAAGAAATATAACTAAAATGCCTGGGAGAGAAGATGTAGTTTAAGTTTAGAACTCATATACAGAAGGAACACAGGGATCGTAGAGGTAATTGGAGGCTATTCCATAGTCTCGGCCCAACGTCCGCAAACGCACGATCATCCTTTTTATTTCAGTCTCGTGTTTCGAGGCTGCGACAGAGTGTAATTGTTTGTGGATTGCAGGTATCTGCAGTTTTTGAAATTGAGATTTTTACATCATCTGAATGCTGAAGAAATCAGCTTTCTATTGATATATGGTTTGTTAGGATAGGACAATATCTGGCGGAACAACAACTTTTCACAAAGCTGGAATCTGAGGGTGCAAAAAAAGCAAAATATTGAGAAAAATGCCTTTGAAGTTGTTAATCTGAGGCACTGTAGCAGGCCATCAACTAACAAAAATAAAGTTTTTATCAAATTAACAGTAGGAAATTTACAAAATGTCTTCATAGAACATATGATATACTTAATATCCTAATGATTTTTTGTATAAAAGCAAAATCTGTAATTTTTACCAATAACATGTATTTTTGGCAATTACTAAAAATGTTCCCGTGCTACTTAAGAAGAACCGTAAGTGTCCAATCTAAAGTCTCTGAAAAGGAAAACACATAAACAACAACCCCAAAATCCAGCAATTGTCTGAGCTGAGCTAAACTAAGCTAAGCACATGTGCCATTGCTGCATTCATTATAATGAATCCTTTCATCTGACTGATTTAGAAGCATTAAAACATATCTGCTAACATTGAACGCGCACCGTTCCGTAAATTAATTCCAGGTTGAATTTGGAATTTACGACTCTCAGAGAGCATGTAAAGGCAGCATTAAAAAACATGTACTTACATAAACATTAAGGCTGGATTCACAGACATGGTTTAGTTTAAGCCAGGATTATGTCTTTGTTCAATTAAGATATTTATGTAGCTTTATAAAAATACCTGTGCATCTTAAAAAATATATTTTTTTTATATTTCTGGGCAAATAATACGTATTTAGTTAAGACAGGTCACACATTAATTTTAGTCTGGGAATAGCCTTAAGCCTTGTCTGTGAAACCGGGCCTAAGTGGAATAAAATGCACCTCAGTCATTACCCGCCGGCCATGAGAATTGAACCGGAAACTTTCTATTGACGAGTCCGACCCTCTAACGATTAGGCCACAACTGCATTGGCTAACACAACATGTAAAACCTATTAAAACTCTATTGTGCATAAACTAATGCAAGATGATGACCAATCCTCAGAAAAGAGCGCGCTCGGTCATGGTTCAGATCTGTAGTGACAGATGTTTTTAATATCTGGATGAAAGAGACTTGCACTTCTTGACCCAGCCATGCCCTATTCAGAAAGGTGAAAGCTTGTGTCTGTCTCCATGAATACAAAAACATACATTATTCACCCAGATAAAGAGTAAATGTACTTATCTCTGTCTCTCTCTACATCTCATTCAGTATCCCTCTCCCTTTGTCTCGCCCTCATTTATTTATTTTCATCAGGTTTGTTCACAATATCCAATGTGCCCTGTTGATATTAATTTTTGTGATAAGATGCAATTAGTGGATGAACCATTTTTATACATCAAAGCTGTCTAGCATTCATTACCAGAGGTGGACAGTAACGAATTAAAACAGTAATCCTGTTGAAATAAAAACAACAGAACCCTGCCCAAAATACAACATAAAATGTAATTGATTTAATGGTTATAATGGGAATTGTACAATGAATACTTGTTGTCTACATGTTTGTGATGGATTCTATTGGTGGGATGGTAAATCCTATTGGAATAAAACCCAAAACAGGCTACAAAGAGGTATTTAATGTTAAATCAAATTCTAGTTAAAAAATGCATTGATTTTTTTCAGCAGGGATGGTATTTGCAGTAAATCCACAGTATCCACAAATTAATCATTTTCTATATATATTAACCATACTCCAATGAATAATCTTTAGTAAAATAACAGCAACTAAAAATTCCATAGTTTCATTTTAGTGGCTATATTTTGTGTTTGTATTTAAATTATAGTAATACAAATGGTAATAAATCCAACAAACACATGGCTTCATCACTTTATTATTTACAAGAACCTTACTACTTAGTAAATTGCTGCTAAAACTGGTAAAGGGAATATACAAAATAAAAAAACACTGCTCATGAATACATATTGGCCTGGGGGGCAAATGAGGATAATTAGGCTAAATGATCATACAGGGTTATACCTGAACAAAACATATATGTCCTAAACATATAATGCTCTTGAAGGATTTGCTGACTGAAATATTTCCCCACATTGACTTTCCTTAGTAGGAATAAAAATTACTATGGAAAGTCAATTGGGGCAAATTTTGAAGTTAACTAATACAACTGATACTCTGAGCTACTAATAAACCCCTGAGACATAAGGTATACGACAATAAAAGAATGCACAACTGACATAAAGGAAATTTACTTTTAATACTTGAGTACTTTTAAAAGCACGTACTTCTGTACTTTTACTCAAGTAAGAATCTGTCTTTCACAACTTTTACTTGTAGTGGAATAATATTTGACCAGTAGTATCTGTACTTTCACTCAAGTAAGGAAGGTGTGTACTTCGTCCACCTCTGTTCATTACTGAACACTTGTTAATTCATTATTATTATTATTATTATTCATTCATTTCCCCCCGCTAATATCACAGACAAAACCCAGATGCAGCTAATCATTTTGACAGTTTTTTTGACAAATTAAATGTAAATATATCTTTAAATAAAACATATCACATTATCTTTACAAATGATTAGACAAAATAACCTGTTCGTGACAAGTAGCTGTGTAATGATCGGGATAATGTACAAGCAGATACATCTGTTATCTTCAGTGTGATACAAGACCCTCCGCTTGCGTCAGGTCCTAATCACACTGTCTGGGCTTATTCTGCCATACAACAACCGGCTGCCTGTACATTATCCCTTACATATGACCCAATTTGTGTTTAGCCAGTCTCCACTGGCTACCTAGTTTAAGTCCCCATGGGTGAAGGAATCAGAAAGAGAAGACAGATGTCGTCCTCGTATCTGTTTTAGGCCATTTCATAAAAGTAGTTCAACTCCAACAAAAGAGCTTGTCTGTCAAATATGCTTTAATTAGCAGGTGGGTGCAAAATGAGATGTTTGGAAATGTCAAATCTGTAGGGTCCTGTGCGCCTGTAGATTTTACGTATAGGGACACTAATGAATCATGACAGAGGTTTTCTGAAAGCAACAGGACGGATAATAGGACCCCAGCATAAGACCTCCTATGTTCTTCTGCTTAAAGGTCAGAGAACGTTATTGTAGAGCCATTATGTAGAATTTCTGCACTTTCTGCCTGGCTGAGAGTCATTCCATCAATGATACATTGTTTCTTTTCGCAGAGGTCCATGGGGGTTTGTTGGCAGCTGGTGTTTGACGTGTCATGGACATCTGGGTAATCCTTTATCTATTTCTGAGTTTGTTGCTCAAAGAAGCTTCTTGATGGTCGAGTGTCTGGTGCTCAACTCCAATATCTACCTTTCTCTTTCTTTTAAAGGAAGTTTTTAATGGTTTTAATGTTTTGCCGTTCTACACTTTCCCTTTTTTTATATAACTAAACATGTGGTAATGTGTTAATGAACAGATTTTAACAGATCTGCGAAAACATAATGGCAATAAAACATTATTTTGGGGGAAGCAGTGGAAATTAGTCACCAAAAAAAACGAAAATTCTGTCATCATTTTAAACCTGTATGTCTTTCCTTTTTCTGCAGGACACAACATATATTTTGAAGAATGTTGGAAACCGAATCATGGCAATTGACTTTGGTTTTTGTCCAATAGAAGTCAATGGGTACAGTCATTGTTCAGTTACCAACAGTCTTATTATATCTACAGAATATCTACTTTTGTGTTCTGCAAAAGAAAGAAAGTCTAACAGGGTTGAAATGACAAGAGTGAGTAAATGATGGCAGAATTTTGAATCATTACTATCATGTGAACAATTGCATTTTTTACACTACAGTATGTCCTACTTTTCTGTTTGCTGTTTTTTGAGCTTTGTTCCATATATAAGTCTTCTGGATGATGAAAGGCAGTGTATGATAGTTGTGGTAAAGATCGCATTCGGATCTACAGCTCATTTCTCAACAATCACATACACACAAAAGTGCAACCTCCATTAACTCTACCTCCCTTTCTCTGTGCACCTCATTGGTTGGCGAGAGCTTAATGTGTGGCTCACGTTACCACAATTGTGCAGACTGTTGTTCATTTATCACGTGTGTATGTACACATCTTCTCCCGGCCATTTTTCACATTCTCTGATGAGTCTTCTAGCCTCAGGCTGAGTTTCTTCATCATTGTTTTTGCCGTTTACAGCACTCCCTTCTATTTTCATTATCTGTCCTTCCACCTGCTTCTGCTGAGCTCAAAGCAATAGAGTCACTCACAAAGACCACAGTACATAGAAACAGTCTGCAATTTAAGCACTGCGGTTTAAGTGTTCTTCATGCAGCTGTTTGGCTGCTAATACTGTATATATGTATATTATTCCAAATCCTTCCTATATCATCTTGGGTTCACATTAAAATACACAATATAAAATGAATGATGACAAAAATGCACTAATAACCATTTATTCATCATATTTCATTCATGTGGTAAGTGTTAAAAACTATACAGAACATTAGACATGTCACCATCGATTCCTTTTATAATCCATTGACCTATTTCAGAATGAACTTAAACAGTCTTGACTTATACTTTAAGTATAAGGCAACGGAGAGATATGGCAGCACTCACAAAGCATTTCTTGTTTCTTAAACCGATGTCCTTGTAAAGGGGCCGTTGCCCCACAGACCTGATGTTAAATTTGATTTTGGTATTAAAGCAAACACAAAAACCAGCCTAAACCTCTTATCAGCAGCCCTTCAAGCTTTCAAAGAAATGAGAGAATCCGGCATCAGTGTTCAGACAGATTACTGTCCTACTCTCTTCTTCTTTCTCTGGAGGGCATTGGTTATTTTAGCACCAGTTTAAGCAAGCTGCCTCCTCATCCTGTAAACAGGAGCCATGATGGATTGCTCATTTCTACAGTATGTTGATCTATTTCTGCAACCTTTCTCTTACTCTTTATCACCCTGACCTGGCACATTTTCCATTAGGGGAACAGTGGGGCTTCATTCTTGCACTCAACCTGTTTCTCTGAGCGTCAATGTCAGTATTTGCTTATCGTTGACCTAGATAGCTGCTCTCTCTGGCCTTTCAGTCATCACATTCACTATTGATCACTGGGCAACAGTTTGTGCTACAAATCACAGTGACTTCTTTAATGTTGGACGTTTTTGGGGCAAGCTTGCATGAGTAGAGTATTGGGATTAGGTTTATCAAACTCGTGTTTGCTCTATACTCTTACTGCCCCTTTTATAGCAATTAGTGGGATTGTGTTGTTTGTCATACACACCAGGTTCATACAAGTTGCATGAAGTGCTTGAAGTGCATGGATTTTTCAGGAAGACCTACTTTAAAAGTGCATAAATTATTGAAGGCAAAATAATTTCAGAAAAAATGTCACCTACATCTCAGATGGCCTGATGGTGAGTAAATAGAAGGCAAACTAGAGTTTTAGGCTGAAATATCCCTTTCATTTTATTGACAATTCACAAATATTTGCACAAACTGATCAGCGTACTTATCTCTGCCTTTTCTAAAATGTATAGATCAACATTTCTGTGATAAATGAGATCTAAAATGGTAATCCTTAAAAAAAGAGACGTGAAAAGTCCTTGAATTTCAATGTACAATGTCTTAACGAAGCCTTTAGACCCTATAGTACACTTTCTGCATTTTAGAAACTCAGTTCTGGTGCCAATATTGATGGATTAATGTTATACCGTTCCAGTGAAGCATGTCTGGTACAGTTAATACTTTGAAAATCTCCTTCTTGTCTCTGTGTGAAAATGCAAATGGCTTTCTAATTCATATAGGCACTAACCCACTTTATGATCTTTTCTTTACCATGTCCACTCTGCTCACGTTATAACATACAGCCCTTTTACTGAGACCAGCATAAAACACTTTGGCTTGCCAGCTCTGATCTCTCCCTAAACGCTTGAAACCGGCAAAGCCATAAATTCAATGTCATCTCAGTACTTCAATTACAGAAAACAACAGTAATGTACAGCCCCATTTACACCCACATGAAGCTTCCCAGAATACAAATGACTGCTGCTAGAGATTTTGCCACACAGAAGGACCTTCACTTTATGTGGTCAGCAAAACAGAGATCAAATTTTAAGTGAACAAATTAATAGGCTCTCCTTCCAAGGGCACGGCATACATCATTACACAATTTACTAAGTGGGATGTTTTCTGAACAGAAAACCGACGGGAAGTCGGGATACATCCCATATGCACAAAGCTTACTGGGTCAGGATAAGATAGAATGACTACAAAATATTATTACACAAAAAGATCAACAAATATTAATAACAGATGTATTCATGTCAGTTTTTTGTTTTTCCAAAGCATTTTTGTATACACGTATTAAACCCATTATCCCCTAATATACTGCATTTCCTTTTTTTATACAAATAGTTTTGCCTGATAAACACCTTAAAATGTTAGTGTTTTGTAAATTATGTACCATATACTGTACAATCTAACCTGAGGGGGCATTCACATAAAAATGGTACTATATAAGCCTACTACCATTCATCATTTTTGGCCACTACTGTATGTGGCTACTAGTACAGTATATATAAAAGTGTATATTCCATAAAGTCCAGGGTTCTATAAATTGGTGTCAATCCGGCGTCCTACATTTCACGCTCCATTAGCCACACACATTCCTATTATTCTGCTGAGAATATTACTGTACTGAAACAGTAATACTCAGTGGCACGTGAAACTGAATTTTTAACCACAAAATCTCTTCTCTGTGTTGCCTTGAATAGATTTTCTTGTATATGTTTATGCCAGTGCACATTGAGCATATCCCTGCATTAAATATTATAGTATGTTGTTATGATGTTATACTGTATACGTTGACTGTTCTGCTGTTATAATTCATTGTCAAATGTGAGATTTGACAAGTTTTTATGGAGGAAGCTGCGGGAAGGAAGCATATGAACCCCACTGAGGATCCAGTGTCCTGTAATGCATGCGTTTATGGTGGGGGTTGTATGAAGGTTAAAGGCGTCGGGCTGAATGGCCATCAGGCCTCTATCACTTCAGGTGGACACACAACATTAAGCTCATATCTGAAGGAGCAGATGTGTCATAAACGCTTTGATTATTGCCTTTGGTTCTGCAGGCTCTTCACATTTCTGGGAAAGAGAGTGAACCCCATTAGAAATTCTAAACAACATGAAGAGACATTTGAAGTGCTTTTTGTGAGCTGGTAATGATAATTTTTTCGTGATGTAGAACAAACACAAATGAATAAAAAAGCAGCAGGTGATTTAGAGATTTCAAAATGAGTGGATAAGCAAAACAAAGATCATTTATTTATTGTTGAATCAATGTTCAGAATAACCAATATGATATTGATTCAACATGAAAAAAATCTTTGCTATATGTGTGGTTACAGCAGATTTACTGATGAAAGCCTAACTGTGTCTCAGTGGTAAGAGCATTGCGTTAACAACGCAATAGGTTCAATCCCAGGGGATTGCAAATACCCATGTATAAATGTATAGGATAATGCAATGTAAGTCGCTTTGGATAAAAGCGTCTGCCAAATGGTGAAATGAAATGAAAGACCTGCTACTGTAACATAATCCTGTGGTTATGAGGTCCTGATCACAGTCTTAGCCATGTAGGGACCAACAGTCCTGTTATACAAAGATTATTGTATTGTTTTATTAAACAACAAAATAAACCCAATTTATGAACGCAATGAACAATTACTAAATGCATTTGAAGTGGACATACGCACGGTGACGAGAATAGCGTTTTAAATGTTGAAAGACACTGCCATCTAATGGAAAATTAGTGTCACTACCAGTGTTGGTCACCCACCACATAAAACCAACTGAACACCAGCTTGACCAATATTGCTGGGATGGGACCATCTTAAACCAATTATTTACTTTAGCAGGGTTTAAATTTGTATATTATAAACAAGTTTGAACCTTTTAATTGATTTGACAAACACCAGGACTATAATCTCTCCTAATTTCTAGATATTACCATTCTCAAAGATGATTCAGTATCAGGTCTGATCCATTCAGATAAACATGACATCTGCAGAGAAACAGACACAGCTAGTTAAATAATACAGTAACTAACAGTGCTTTTATATTGGTAATAAAGGTCAGTAATCGCCCTCTGAACAAAAATATTAATCCTAAACCCCTCCAGAGTTTTATATCTAAATCCTGGCTATAAAGCTTGTTAAAACATAAAAGGAAAACATCAGCTATTAAAGAGGTACCTTTGATCTGTACAGCAACAGACTGTTGCCATGCCTTAACAAAAGCCCTCAGCAAACACCTGAAAAGGCACTGTTGAATTATTCATTCATAATAATTTAATGTTTGTGTACAGATGGAGATTATGGCAGGCCAATGTGAAAACACTGAACGCAATGACTGAATTCTATTTTATGTATGCTAAACATTTCATGTCAGGAGAAAACAAAGAATAACTCAAAATATAAACGAAACGTCCTGTGTAAGTGTGACTCTTACTTCTTATTTGCTTAACTTGTAACTGCTGAGCTTTATAGGATTAAATATATAAAACATTTCCATAAAAATGTAACTAAATCAAAGTTAATTAAACATACTGAAACAAAGCACACTATTTCAAGACTGAAGATAATTCAATATGCCAGCTTCACATAAAAGAGGCTAATCTCATGATACTCTGATTATTATTCTTTCATTCAATATTTCTTATCTTTAGCATTGAGTGGTTTGATAACAGGTCCCACAGCATATTAGATTGAAAAATGATTGGCAATGGGAGTCTTAAAAGTCCAGACTGTACAAAACGTTGCCAGGTAACCAGACATGAAAGCAACCAAAGTCCATTGATTTAGTTGATTAACAATGAAAGCACAAAATCTCCATATCGTACTTCAGCATCCATCAGAGAAAAAGGACCATCCCCTTTTAATACAGCCCCCCTTTTAAAACAGATACTTTTTTTATATAATGAGTATAATGAAATTAATAGAGTTTAGTGGCATTTCCCAGAATAAAATGAAAACGTTTATTTAAGTTGTTTTATTTGAAAAAATAAACACCGTTCAACGCATTACAAAACACTATAAACCACAGAACATTTTAGACTATAAAGAAATTGGGCCTGTGTACCTGTGACAGTGAGGTTAACATGATCATTTCAGAACTAAAAGAGAGCACTTAGTATTTCCTAGGCACAGAATATCCATTTTGTTTGTGTTAAAATGTAAGATGTTTAAAAAATCAATTCACAAAGTCATCTAAAACACACATTAAAACTAAAATGAGAGAAATATTAAATAAGATACAAATAAGATGAACAAATTAAAGAACTAAGTAACTAATCTGAGTTATGGGTAACTAAAACTCACTTTTTGCTATGCTTCTTAAGCATTGCAAAATTGCATGCAAGTGCATGTCGTATTACCACGGTATGTTTAAAGACAGGAAATATTTTACTATACGTAAAAGAAACGGTTTGGTGTGACGTTTTTGGCCAATAACTACTGAAATTCAGAACACATGGAAAGAAGTAACCTGAAGTAAAACGTGAAATGTTTAACTTTGTTGGAGCTTTGATGTTTCAAAGAAAATAGAAATGTTCACCGAACACAAACCAGAGCATTGCAGAACCAGTGCTGGTGTGAGTAACAGCAACACAGAGACCATTAAAGACAGAAAACAGGGCTCTATGAAGAGCTTAAAAAGTGCGTGACTTCAGCTCAAAGTGGAAGCAAATACCACAACTTTGAACTTGCTTCTGTGTAAATTGCTTAATGTTGTTGAAATAACTTTACTGACTTCTCCAAAAGACTATACAAATTAATTCTGGACAAAAACCTTTCCCCTGGTGTATAAATAAAACAAATAATTTATACTGTACATTATGTTTACTAATACCTTAAATATATGAAAATATCCAAAGTTTAACAAATTTAACAAAGCTCTCAGACTTTGAGATAACTGAAATGTCAAAATCCAATTTAGGAGATTTTAAATATGAAAGGATTAATAAAAACACAGAAATAGCAACATGTTTTTGGTAAAGTCTTTTGCTTGGAAATGTTGACACTGCAAACAGGTAAACACACTTTTGGCTGGAACAACAGTTCTTTATACTATAATATTCTGTATGCTGTGCACAATATGTTCAGTTGTGCTGAATTAAACTGTAATGAGTGAAGCACTTGAAGCTTTAGGTCCATAAATAAATTCCTTACTCTGCTTTTGCGGTGCAAACCGCTCAATAATAAATCTTCAGTTCAGCTATATTTCTCATTTCTCATTGACTGAGGTTGGTGTCCATTGCAGGGCTGATGGGATACTGAAGCACCTGCTGTAGCTCAGCCTGTGCTGAGATCAGTGTGAGGAGACTCCAGAGTTTCAGACATTTCACCCAACTCCTCCAAGAGCTCTGTGAAAGAGGGTCTCCTGAACGCCTCTATCTGAGAGTTTCAAATAGAAATGCAATGGGCCTCTATACTTCATGGGAACAGGAAATATACTGCATTATAAATTTCACATTCTCATTTGATAAAAATACACTTACCAGACAGCAGCTGGCGGCAAGCTCCAAAAGATGCTGAGGACACCCACTGACCATTCTGCTTAATGCTGCCACGTCCAAACCATAATCCTGCAGAACATCCACGCAGGAATAGTAGTTTAGAAAAAGAAGAAAATGTTATGAGTCGTCAATCAAATTCTGAAGTTGGGATTTATATTTCCGGGCTTTAGTGTCAATCGTGATATTTATAGTCACCTGAGTTCGTGGAAGGATTTCAGGGTCTGCCGTGATTCTAGCCAGGATTTCACACAAAACAATTCCAAAAGAGAACACGTCCACCTATCATTATGTAAAGCAATGTATACTTGAAAACATTTGATAAAGAATAAGAGAACACATTTACATCATAAATTTGGGGTCCTCACCTTGCGGTCATAAGGCTCCCCACGCAACATCTCAGGGGCCATCCAGAACGCTGAGCCCACAAGTGAAAGCTTTCTGTCCTTTGCAGGGAGTTCAACCACTTCTCTAGCCAAGCCAAAATCAGTTACCAGCGCCTCTCTGCCTCTGCCCGTTACCCTTATCAGACAGTTCTGTGTAAAGTAAAACACAAACACGGATTTTGCCAATTATTTTGTCTCATTATAATATGGCTATAAGTTTAAAATGAACTTGTGAGTGAATAGTTGCAAGTTTTATTTTAAATTTTGTTGTAATAACAGATATATTTGACTTTTAATCTAGACTGCAACATTCTCTAGAATGCATATAAGCAGATGCATATCTTACTACTACATTTGTCAATAAAATAAATACATTTGTGTTCGTCTGCCCAATCTGAAGTTAGTTGGGGACTGTCGTTGTAATAAGTACAAGGATATTTACATTTATCCATTTGGCAGACACTTTTTTCTCAGCTGACAAATGGTGAATTCAAGCTATACACTTTATTAGCATGTGTGTTCATTGGGAAATCAAATGAAAACAATGCAATGCTCTACCAATAGTGCTGGAACATGTTATTTATATACATTTTGAAAAAGCGTTCACATTATCAAAGACAACAATATTAAGAATTCTAGGAATGCCATAAAAGACCACTTTATGTATAAAACAGATAATATGCACTTCCGGTGTTCAAGTTGAAGTGTTTTACTTAAATACTGCCAGAAGGGGGCGGCAAAACAAGCAACAAAGTCTACTTACAATATCCCATAAATCTAAAATTGACATCCAGTCTGAATTATTTTGAGTAGAAATACATAAACACATAAGAAAGAAAGCCTGAACCTAAACTATGATAAATAATATTTTAAAATGACATCGAACATATGCTAGATAAAATAAACACAGATCGTCATTATGTGTTTTATTTTCTCTAGACTTCCTATTGAATTGTAAATTGCTATGGAGACAAGGTGCCTGCTGGCTGATGCAGAACTTCCAGATAAATGAACTTTGTCTGTTTAATAAATTATTCAGATGAGCCGAGACTTTGTAAAGAGGCTTAATCACCCACAGCTTCTCTCTTCCATTTCTACACAGAATAAATAAAATATTGTAGTTGTGATAAAAATGACCTGATTTTGGAGGAAAGGCATTTGAAGAGACTGAGCACAGCAAGATGATGCCAGGTACAACGGAGAAATTACGTAAGACCAGTGAAACCATTAGAGGAAAAAGTGCTGACGGACGAAAACGGTGAAGTAAGGATCTGGTTTAAATTAGAATCTACACCACAGTTCAGGCTCAATTTTAAGTCCCTGAAAACCGTGACCAATGATTATAGGACTAAGAAAACCCAAAGCACAAGCCTGAGTCTAAAGCCTCCAAATTTAGAACAGTAACTCATGCATATGCCAAGTGTTGCAGCAGCCTCTGGCTGAGCTGCTAATGATGGGTTTGGATGAGATGGACTGAGGTTTTCCAGACTCCATATAAAAAAACTATAATAAATTACTAGATAAATGAAAGACAAAATAGTTACGGTGATTAAAACTGTTAAATGTATCATATCATATCCCATATTCACGGTAAAAAACAACTAGTAAGATTTACTTTTAAAAACTGTGTGAAAAAGAAGAAGAGAACATTTCCTCATGGAAATACAGTATAAATATATATTAATATTAATCTTCCACCATCTAAAATTATGTAACTTTATTGTATATTTGTGAGATATGTCATATTGATACTTTCAAAACAATATGCAGATTTTTGGCCAAAGTTGCAAACACTAAGACCTCTTTGTCTTTTAGTCAAAACTCTTTTTTTCCTCCTTCTCTCTTCTCTTTCTTCATTGCGACAAGTTCTTTCACATTCTGCAAATAAGGTTTCAAAAGCATTCATTGCGTGTTACAACAGCTTAGTACAGTCAACTTTAGCAGCTCCTATTTTCTCAAACAACGTCCCACAACCGTATAACTTTCAGTACAGTGGAAACCAATTGACGTTCCTGGTGACCGACCTGCGAGATGTGACTGTTGTGCATGTTAATTGCGTGGTTGGCATTTTTGTTTGCTCATTGTTCTTATCTGAATGGATGACAAATGGGCTGTGGCGTAGTGACAAGGCCAGAGTAAACACGAAAAGAGAGGTGGGGGGGCCAGCCTGCTCATTGTTTGTGCGTTTTGAACTTCCAAATTAGATGGGAAGAGTGTGTGAGAGAGACACAGAGTGAGGGAGAGAGAGTGGTAGAGTTTATTACCATCACAATGAAGTGGCCTCGCTGCCTCGCCCCTCACCCCGGGTTTGGTAAGCACTTGTGCGAATCCTGGCAACCCCTGACGCTCTCGCACACAAACACCTATGCCTGATTATCTCATGGGAGAATTCTGGGTAAAGTCTAGACACGGGTGATCAACTGATTTCTCAAAGGATCTCGGTGTAAACCATACGAGACTTTCTTCAGTGCAGCGGTCCATTGCTTATGCGTGTTATTGAAATGAGGAGCGGTGCTTTACCTTAGAGTTCAGATCTCGGTGGTAGATGTTTTTGTAGTGTAGATAAATCATCCCTCGGGTGATGTCAGAGGCCAGGTCAACTTTCTCTCTCCAGCATAGGGGAACATCTTTCCGGGCCAAAAGCTCCTCTAAACATCCTCCACTAACGTACTATCCAGGAAAAAAAAAACTGTCAGCGGAATATAAAGTTGCAGTTGTTTAATTACCGTTGTGTGTCACATAATAAAATATTTCATCATTATATTTCATTAATATACTTGCAATTGTTCTGTTGAAATAACAGAAGTAAATGTAACAAAACAACGCAAAGTGGACAGACTACTTACCTCCAGAATTGGATACAACTTGTCCTCTTTCACACAGATACCCAGATACCTGGAAACAAAAGATGAGAGAGGTCGTAAGCATGTAACATGCATTAGGAATTACCCTGAATAATAAATAAATTGAATTAAGAAGTTAAAGTTCTTGTACCTTAGCTCGATTGCTAGAGCATTGTTTTATATTCACAAAACAGATGCACATGGGTTTAATGCCCAGGGAACACAAACACTGGTAAACTTGAATGGACTGTAAATTGCTTTAGATAAAAGTTTCTTGAAATTGAAAATCTTTCATGCGGCATCTCATATCGCAATGTTTTATGGTGATCACAAATGTTTTTGGTCACATCCATTAGTCCCGTTCATAGTTCATTGTGACTGTAATCTCTAATGGCGTAATGAAAGTTGACATGTAACTGGAAAGTTGTGATAAGTTACAGGTGCAGAGTGCTTTAAATGTAGCTTTGTCCTTTCATAATGCACTGGAAAAAGGCTGTTCAGAGATTGCTTAGACAAACACACGTGTTTGTGGTGGTAGATCAACAGTGATATACAAGTGCGTGACTGGCTGTTTTATCAGCAGGAAAACTTTCAATAATCTCATAAATTGTAACAGTCAGAATTTAATGAAAATCTTTGTTGGTGGTGAGGGAGATAAAGCAGATTACCTTACTATGTTGGGGTGAGAGAGCTTTTGCAGAAGACTGATTTCTCGTACAATACTGGCCTGGTCCACATCGTTCTTATAGATCTTCACTACCGTCACTTTCCGTGTGGTATTGTGGCTTACCTGCAAATGCAGAATACAATATTAAATTACACAGATTGACAGTACTTGAGTTTTGTACATGTACTATGCATCACAGATACATCAGAGAATGCATGCATCATAACAGCAAAATAATTCATTTACATTTGGATACAGCATGGAATTTTATTTAAGCATGACTGGACCTTTTAATACTGACTAACATTTATAAGGAAGTTTTATATAAAATGATTTATTCTTATCACTAACATATATTATATCACATTGCACACATTTGATGTTATTTTATGTACATCTCACAGTATCATTACAGATTCAGTTTTTTTGAAAGCATCACCTTGTAAACCTTTGAGAAGAAGCCACTGCCAATGAGCTCATGCGTGAAGTTTTCCCAGAATTCTAGTTTGCGGACAGCTGTGCGTAGTTTCTGCCAGCGATCCACATGGCAGTATGTATCAGAAGACTCGCTATACAGTGTCGGGCTGGTGGGCTCAGACGAAACGTCTACCTCACACATCCTGGAGACCTCCACTAGAAACCAAACACACACACACGCAATTAATTAATAAGGGAAATAACAAATATGTAAAGATAACTATAAGAGAGTCTATGGGAAATGTTCAAGATTACAATTTCAAATCAAACAGCATTAGAATAAAAGTTAAGTATTTAAGCACAAAGATTTAACTAGAAAAAACATAACAGCCTCAACTAAATAAGAGAAGTTGTGAAGTGTGTGTGTATGTGCGCGAGTGTATGAATGTGAATCTTCACAGCATCTTGGTTTTAGCTCACAAGCGCTCTATTAGCTCACTTAGTAGTAAACTCTGGTTTGCTGTGGTAGGGTATAAATCTGGCAGAATAATGAGGTCCTAAAATAGACAGGCTCCATGCAGAAAAAGACTGATGTGCTGATGAGAGACTTCAGTGTGGTTTCTTCAGCGAAACTCGCAACAGCAGCAGCATAGACAAACAATTCAAGTATCCGCTATCTAAACCCACACACAACACCACTATCACAGCATATTTGCAACATGAAATGTTTCAACACATAACAGTGGTTTTCATCTGGTTAGTTGAGAAACAAGTAGAGAAAAGTTTACAAAATAAGAAATTTTTAAGAAATATTACGTTTTCACCAAAGCAATTCGATAATGAATTTTAGCGATGGGGAGACGCTGATAGAAAAGCAGGGCATTGAAGTCAATGGAGACAGTTGTCACAGCTCGATGATTCGCCGGGGAACAGTACGGAGTGGCACGCTTACAAAACCCGCCAGCGTTTGTCACTCGAAAGGGAATCATCTAGCTTTATTCATCCTGAGCTGAGTGCATACATGAGGCTTTTGTGTTTCCAGCACCAGTCACACATTCAAATCCCTTTCAGTTTCACAGCGCGCTAAAATAGTAAAAACTAAAAGACTAAGCACTGCCTTTGGTTTTGAAGGTCATTCTATTAAAGAGTTTGAATAACACTACATTTGGTTGTTTGTCATAATGCCTATTGCCTACACAAAGTACTAGTGCCTGTTGGTGTTTCGGTTATAACGCATTCTGAGAAAATACAAAACTTCCTGTAAAAGACATAATATTTCACCCAGGTGTGAGTTTCACCATCTTCCTACCACAGGAAGACTTACGAGAAAAAACTGCAGAACAACACAGAAACATGTCAAGGAGAGATCAAGCATGCAAGCCAATATAGCTTTAGACAAAGATCACATTAGTTAACAGTGCCGCGATAAAATGTACCACTGGAATTGAACTCCGGTCTCCCACATCTCTCAGTGGGAACTGACGTCTGGCATTGTAGAGGAAACTGAAGGTTGGTGATATACGAGGGTCAAAGGGAGACATTTACTCAGTTTACACAGTGCACCGCACGTCAGAACATGCTGTCATGAGACCTGCAACCTGACTTCACATGTACACTAGAGGAAGTCCAGCCTCAACCTGATCTTTTAAAAGAAGACAAACACTTCAGTGTGCAGAATGGGCACAAAATTAACAAGAAACGTTCTGGATTCATAAGAAATTTTGGGAAAAAACGTTTTTATTTCAAACAATTTATTCAAACTAAACCCCGATTCGCAACTGTATAGCTTATAAAAGCTATACAGTTGAGCTGTCGTTGACTGTTTATTATGAAATGTTAGTTTGATCTCATTTGATGTTTTGATAAACATAAGTAGTTAAAGTAATCTGCAATTCTGTTTCAACAAACATGCTAATATAGCAGCGAAAGTTACAGATTACAGCTTCAAGACAGGTTGAATAAATAACAAAAACCACGACATGCACTGAAAAACTTTGCTGTAGTTTTGCAGCAGGTTTGCCAGTAACTTACAGTACATTTAATTAATTAAAGGCGCAGTTTGTAAAAACTAACGATAAAAACAACAATAATGCCATAGCTTGATGACGCTGTGAAGAAGCGTGGAATGATGGGATCTGTTGTCTTCAACTCAACCACGGATGGCCATCAATCAGACGGGAACGAAAAATCATGTAAGCGGATGAGTTAATGTTTTATAAATGTCGCAAATAATTGTGGTCCTGCAAAAAAGTGACTGCTCGAAAAAAGCTAGTGGCCTGCTTGACGCTGGACACTACTTCCACATTTATCCACGACACTGTTGTCATGCGGTTTCTACATCATGACAGGTGGTAACAAAGGGTAACGGGGATTCGATGCCATTGACAGGCGACTCCACAGTCCCGTGTCACTGTCTAGAATGGCGATTTTCTCACGATTCACAAGTAGTTGGAAACATTTGAGAAATTGTTACAAACTGCACCTTTAATATTACTTTCCTATTAGTACATTTTCGATTTGATCAAAACTTTAATCAAAATAAAATCACTTTGACTTTTGAGATTCAAAATGAGAAGGAAGAGACTGGCCTCATTACTGGCATTAGCACAGCAACACAGCATAAATGACTTTCTTCCAAGGCATTTTTGTCTTGTTTTATAGTACACTATTTAAAACTTCTTGAATAACGATACATTTGCATAACAAGAATAGTTACCTAAGATATTTTGTCTTGTTTTATGAAAGAAAATATAAGAACTAGGAAAGTTTATGGTTAAGACAAAATTGAAAATTACATCTACAGTAAGTTACTGGCAAAAGTTTAAAAGGGCACATGGAGTCAGATTTTTTTCCTCAAAGAAACTACCATGCTACAATAAAATTTTAGTTTAAAGTACAGAACAACTAAACAAGAGGGTGTTACATGTTCAAGTCACGAAATTCACACCAAGTAAATCACTTCCACTCACACCATAATACACCTTCATAATCTTTTTGCAGTAATTTTATCCACATCATGACATGTTCTCAGAGAAACAGAACATTCACATTGGATGGTGTGAAGTGCAGGGGCAGTAGCTGTAAGTCTGTTCCAGATTGGATTTGCTGGAGAAGAGAGCAGCTTTGGCATCAGCCCAGAGATCTCCCCCTCAGATTCCCTCCCACTCTTTCTCTCCACAAAACAACATTCAGCACAGTGGTCAGGATGGCATTCCATACGACAAAAATGCCAGAAGTCATACTGATGTCTCTGTCTTTTCAGTCTGTGTCTATCCTTCCTATCAAGACTCAAGAAGTATTGAATTCTGACTGTTTAAACACAGCAACCGATCAAACTCCCATGTGCTTTCATGAATTCTCAAAGCAATTCAGGAGTGATGGCAGTCATAATAGAGTTTAAGCGAGCCCACCTTTCTGAGAAAATCAATCTGAAGAGAGAAGACGAAAATTTGTTTCCTTGACCAATAAGATACAATTGCAAATGCCTGTTACATTTATACCAATCAAATGTTTTGTTGTGGAAAGCTGTGGGTTTAGGTTGTGAAAGTTTAAACTGTGGGTTTAGGAAGTTTAAAAAATATTTTGCATTAAATACTAAAATGATTTTTAAATGTTAAAACAACTTCCTTGCGTAAATGTTAAACACCTAACATATCTAAGTATACAGTACTTATCCATTATCAGCTAGATTAAGTCTTTCATCATATTCTTCTCATGAACTAACGAATGAAGTACCTGGTGCAAAGAACCTTGCATTATTCTTTCATACATTTAAGCTTTACTGTTGAAGACAAAATGACAAATAAGACAGTATTTGTAAGAAAAGGTATTGAGCAGCTTTAAATAATACAAAGAAAATACCAAAGAATGCAGAGGGTATTTTATAGTATTTCAGAAATAGTTGAATCTAATCTTCAATTGGCTTTAGGCTGTTTCAAATTACAGATAAACTGGGATGTGTGCTGTACTTTTGGAAGGAGATGGAGGGAGGGAGAGCTATGTTTTCCTGTCTCACACCAAAGGCCAGGGAGGATCACGAATATGTCATCACCAGAGCACAAACTCTGAAGAACGGAAAATAGCTGCCTACTATTCATATGAAACGAAAGGAAACTATTCTTTTTTATATAAACTCAAACAAGGCACCTCACAGTATGGGCTAGACTAAAAATATTTGTGAAAAATTATATATTAAAAAATTATATGTTAAGAGGACAGATCCACATATTCCACGAAATGTCAAAAATTTGACATGATTAAAAACAGTTAAAATGTTGAACGCTGACCAATGAGATATTTATGAATTTTTGTATTCCCAAATTCAACCATGTGACCCATCTGACACTGGAAATGCAGCCATGCACCTGCAGTACAGTTAACATTTTATACCCGCATCCCTCCTATCTGCATATGCTATACATTCAGATTGTATATATTATTTACACTGTATAAGATAATTTTAAAGAGGTATAATGTTTAATAATTAACAAATTAGCACACATTAGTATCAATGGTGATTACATCTGTTATAATTATCATATATGTATGGTGTGTGTATGTGTTTAAACATATATCAGACTCTCCGAACAGCAGAGCCTTCGTAGCTTTCAAGGATTCTTCCACATGTACTAAAAATCTACAAAAAACAAGAGGCTTCAAAGACATCTATCCACTGTGAGTGATGCTTAGAAACTGTGCCAGTATATGTTGTGAATATACACTAGAAATACACTGTGATCTTGCCTGAGACTTAATGCTGAGATACTGATTCAAACCAAGACACTGAGTAAAGACACATTGATCACATCCCCGTAAAAGTGGCCACAAGATTGTGATACTCTGATAAGCAACCCACCATTTACAAGGAACATATGATGTTAGAGTATTTTAGCCACATTCAGGCTTTCATAATTTCCCCTCATCATGAAAACCTCCCCAGGAATCCCCCAACTTAAATGTCAAGTGAAGATGTAAAAACTCTAATGAGTCAGGCATCTTAGATCTGGTTATAATATCACCCAATGCGACATGTAAAGAAATGGCATGATGTTCATGAAATAGCACAAGTATAAAATCACTTTGATGATTAAAAAACAAAACAGACAATGTTACTTACTGCACTGGTTTAATAAGCTATTCATTTGCATCTTGGGATGGGTGGAGAGCCAGTCAAAACACAGACAAGCTTGGTAGTGCCTATATCACAGAAACTATGAGAAAACGACACAAATACAAGCAACAATGAATGAAGACACAAAACACAGAACCACATAAGTCTTAACAGAGCCAAGATGAGCAAAAACCGACTAACAGAACAATACATTCACCTGGTAATTCAAATAAAGTTCACACGCTGTTGTGGACTACATAATGTGCACTAAGAGCTTTTAAATCGCAATTTTTTATCGCATTACATCAAATAAATTGTATAAACACAAAACTGACAAACGCACGAGTATGGATTGATGGATAGTGAGCAGTATTTCCATTCGAAATGTTATAAGATGAATTTGCACGTGTAGGCTTTGATTCTTTGTAAATAAACACACAGACATAACAATGTTCTCATGAAAATGATGTAAGTTAGTAGACCCAGATAAGAGCATCTATTACTTACAGCTGTCAAACACTCCGGCGTCTTCACTTCCGCTGATGATTAACCGATCATCGAGTGTTCCAATAAAATCGATTATGACTAAACACGTTATGTTCTTTGAGGATGAATTGGGTTTCTAGTGGGAGGCAAATCGTGGCGTCGCTCTTTTTGCTTCTTGGAGGGACTCCATGTTCCGTCACTCACTCAACTCAACCCAGACGATCGTGAAATATAGCAAAAGCACCCTCCTTCACACTGACAGCTTCATGGGTTTAAAGTAGTCTAGCAAACATAAAATGCGGGTTTGATGGGCTGTGTAGTGCGAACTGCGAATAGTGACGTCACGATTCTTCCGTTCAACCACGCCCACCTGTAGAGACCAAGGACGGACTGCAAACCAGGAGTGTTCAGCGTTGCCTATTTCGACAGGACTTTTTGCATTATCCGTCACTATAGGTAGAATGCAACAGGACAAAATCATTTGGAATTATTAACAGATTTTTCATGATGTTATTTATTTTAAGAAGGCAAGCAAAAAAGGTGTGGTAGAGATTACAGTTAATTCCCAGACACAAATTTGATAGAAATTTGACAGTAAATATAGTCATGGGTGCAGCTGTATAATCCATCTGTAGAAACTCTTAGTCACGACTGGTAACTCAAAACTATGCTGATAATACTCAAATTTCCTTAATATAACCCGATGTTGCCAATCATAATCTCTGTTTACTTTCTCATTTTTATTTTCAGATTCTAAATCATTATTAGTTTCTTTCTTCTTTCTTTCAATGATACAAGTACAATTTAAGCTACTGTAAGTGCAATGTGTTGGTTTGTTTGTAATCTTAACAACACGTAAGTATTCATTCATTTAACAGTTCTTGGTTTCCAAAATACCTCACTTAGTGCGCCAGTCGCTATTAATAATAGGTAAACAGCGCCACAATGTGTTTAATTGACGCATCACATTCTTTGAAATGAAGAGGGTATACTCCACCCACAAATTAAAATTTTGTCATTATTCACTCTTAAATTGTTACAAACCTGTATAGATTTATTCCTAATAAACAAACAGGTGCGGCAGGCAGTTTTCCCGGCATGTTTCAACAGCAACCTGTTCCTAAACATATACAGGTTTTCTAACAACTTGGGGAGAGTAATTCATGACATATTTTTAATTTTTGGGTGGAGTATCCCTATAAACAAACAGCTCAATTTGTAATCTAAAAATATTTTATTAGCAAACACATATCATACATCACAATATAATTACAAGTTAATAAATGTAATTTTATGGGAAAGTGTATATTTACGCGAGCTGTAGTACAGAATGTAAATGTGAACTAAGTGTGTTTTGTAAAATAAAAAAGAACACTAAACATGTTCTTTAAAGTCAGTATTCCGTTATCATTATAAAGCACCACATAGAATAAAAAAGGGTCTTGAGGCACAAACAAAAATGTTTATAAAAAAAAAAAACTCAACTTTACAGTCATCTCAAAAGTACATTCAGTCACACCAGCCACAATTTACTGGTCAAAATTGATTTATTCGGTCTTGAGGCCTGGAAAAGTTTTTCAAGTGCACCATATTACATCAATGGAGCAGCAGATGATCACATGATGTTTACCTTGGTGAAGCTTATTCCCAAGTGAGACCAGTCCTGCTGGCATAACGAGACGGACTACGCACGGTCTACAAAAAGAAAGCAAAACGATTGTGTTTGGTTTTAAAACATGCAGGATTGAGAAAATAAAGTAAAGGACCTGATTGATGGGTTATAAGAGCTCAAAAAGAAAAAATGAGTTACAAACAGAACTAACATGTAAAACGAGCTTTCTGAAAGTCAAACCAAATTTTAAGCAGGTTCTGTGGTTTAAAGCCATTCACTGTAATGCGTCTGGCAAAAGTGCACCTGTCATACTTCATCTTACGCACTTCAAAAAGATTCCTGAGTCTAAAAAAGCGCGTGGAATAGACTGGTTGTACACCAAGTACATGCAGGCACAACCCCACATAGACATCTTCAAGTGGAATTGGCTGAACAAACCTAGAAGCCAAATAAATTTTTGAGGCCAGGTCAATAGAAAAGACATACGCTGCCCCAGACAAATAAGCAGGATATGAAGTGTCTGGGTAAATTTCCTCTGAGAGAAACCATTTGCTGAGGATGTTTCTTTTAGGTTGAGCGTCTCTGATGACTGATCCTGAGATGTAACCCTCTCTCGAGGACTCTCCCTTTGCATGCAGGTAGTTCACAAGGTAAGGCAAGTTGAGAAAAGTATCTGCATCAATTTTCATGGCATACCGGGCACACTGGCAGTGTGTAGCTATCCAGTACATGATCATAACCGTCTTGATAGTGAGATTCTGGTAGGTGTCCAAAAAATCCATTTGAATGATATCCCCATATTCCTCGCTCTCCCTTTCCAGCTGTTGCTGATGTGTTGGGTCGTCTTGTACGGGCTGTCCTATGACAAAAAAACTCAATGTTGACACACCAGTCAAGCTCTCGCGACCCCACGTCTTTCTAATGGCAGTTCTCGCCTCTGTTTCTCTCAGAGACACGGGGATCATAAGAACCAGGTAAGGTCTCTTCTTCTCACAGAGGTCAGGCTGGTTGAGAATGTATCTGTATGATGATGGTGATATCACATCATAAAGCTCTTTAGATATAGGAGTCCATTTTTTGTGATATGGCGCATATAAATTGTTTAAAACCAGGAAAGCAAAAACCGTACTCAATCCAACCACAGCAATGAAAGCCCTGCGTGGCGAAAGTTTGGGCATATCACCTTAATAAAAAAAAAAAACTGTTTATATCGCGTCCAGATGACAATTTACCAAACACAGTCATAAAGCAGAAATGCTGAACATATAACGTCAAGCGCGATGTCCATTCCTGCTTATCTGATTCTTTAGGCGTTGATTTGAAGCAGAACCAACCCTTCCTCTCGACTTCTTGCTCCGCTGGATATAGAGTTACGCAGTAGCTTAGGCTGGTTACACAGCATGTCAACTCTAGAGAAACAAAACGGCACCTCTCTAAGGTTATTATATTATAATGTAAGAAACGGAACAAGAGTCAGTGTGTTATTAGGAAACAACGCAGATCGGTACGTTACGCGAATGTCCTGTTGATTAAACCAAACAGGAATACAGTATAAGACGGTGAAAGTAACTTCAGTTCTGGGAAAAGCGGTCAAAGTATAATTCCTTCCTGAGACATGTTCCTACTTCTGGGTTTGAGGTCGGGAATTCCCGAAATCCGAGTTGTATTGAACAATTCGTTTATCGAGTAAGTGCGTCTTATGCAAGGCGAGGCGAGGCAAGGCGAGGCAAGAGACTAGGCTGAATCCAGCTTCTTATTCGCAGTTCTTATTGACTCTATCCGTTCCACCTTAAAAACGCGAAGCATCTACTTTTCCAGTTTCTTATTTACGCTTAGCTTAGGGACCATCTCGCGTTTCTCTTCTTTTACGTTTTTAAAAAAAAACTTTTTGTGTGTGTGTGAGAGTGCACAGAGGATGGGCTGCTGCTTGCTGTTGAAGAGTACTGTGAGATATGCCAAGTTCATGAGTCCATAACTTAAAAATACTACAGTAAAAATGTGTGCTTTTTGGATAGATGGTAGTCAAGGATACTGGGTATAAGACCCATGTGGAACTTTCAACGCACCCTCAAAGAAAGTCGAGATATGGCACCTCAAACTGTCCCATAGGTGCAACGGCACATTGAAGAGTACTGTAAGATATGACAATTTCATGCTGCATAACCTAAAAATGCTACAGTAATAAAATCAGCTTTTTGGCTAGATGGTAGTCAAGAGTACTGGGTATAACACCTATGTGGAACTTTCAACGAACCCTTAAAAGAAAGTCGAGATATGGCACCTCAAAATGTCCCATAGGTGCAACGGCCCATTGAAGAGTACTGTAAGATATGACAAATTCATGGGTCCATAATCTAAAAATGCTACAGTAAAAATGTCTGCTTTTTGTGTGGGTGGTAGTCAAGGGTCCTGGGTATAACCCCTATGTGGAAATTACAACGCACCCTTAAAGGTTTTTGAGATGTTGCACCTCAAAATGTCCCATAAGTGCGAAGGCCCATTGAGCAGTACTGTGAGATATGCCAAGTTCCTGAGTCCATAACTTAAAAATGGTACAGTAAAAATGTCTGCTTTTTGACTAGATGGTAGTCAAGGATACTGGGTATAACACCTATGTGGAACTTTCAACGCACCCTCAAAGAAAGTCGAGATATGGCACCCCAAATTGTCCCATTAACCCAAAAATGCTACAGTAAAACTGTTTTCCTCAATGACAGTAGACATCAAGACAAGGTATAACCTAGCTGTGGAACTTTTAACGCACCATCAAAGACATAATTGTACAAAAACACAGTTCTGACATTAGACATTTTCTGTATATACAACAAGTGACAAAGTTTACATAAATCTATATACATGTAACTACATAGCAGTAATATAATGTGTGTTTAACGCACAGGCTAAGACCAACAAGAGTATAATAAATTGTATAAGAGCAATGGATCAGAAAAAAATTCGAATAAGCTTTATTTTCCAATTGTGCACACACAGACAAGCAACGTGTTGTGGTTTGAGGAGCCCAGAGTGAAAAAATACATAACAACATAAATATATAGAATAAAAATAAAATACATGAATGACGAAACTATATACAAAAAATATACACGTAATTGACTTAATTATGAATAAACCGTTCTGCATGCTCTGCACTAGCACTTTCAAACATGAAGGTACTATTGGATGTGATTAATATTCATGGTGGAGATAGGCTGCCTAAAAACTGTTCTATCAAAGTAATATAGCGAATGGTAAGGGGAGTGGTGATGGAGGTTCCACGTGAAGTCCACGGTCATCTAAAGGGGCATTCAGCAAATCATGACTTAGACAGCAAGCAGCAGCCCATCCTCTGTGCACTCTCACACACACACACACGTGCGCACACACACACACACGTGCGCACACACACGTGCGCACACACACGCGCACTCACACACACACACACAAAACGTTTTTCAAAAAAAACGTAAAAGAAGAGAAACGTGAGACGGTCCCTAAGCTAAGCGTGAATAAGAAACTGGAAAAGTGGATGCTTCGCGTTTTTAAGGTGGAACGGATAGAGTCAATAAGAACTGCGAATAAGAAGCTGGATTCAGCCTCGTAGGCAAGAGGCAAGGCGAGGCAAGGCAAGTTTATTTATGTAGCACATTTCATACACAAGGGCAATTATAAGTGCTTTACATAAAATGATTGACAAAGAGAAATAAGACGTATCTTTAAAATGCAAATTATTTAAGATCACAAATTAGATTTAAAGAAAGAATAAAACAGCAATAAAATTGATTAAAAATGGGAGAAAAAGAGAAGAATAATAGAAAAATAGAAAAATAAATCAGAAATAGAAGTGCAGGGGATGTAAACCAGCAGTACTCGCACAGTAAATGCACAGCTAAACAATACTAATTATAAAAACGTTTAAAAAAAATAAAATTCGTTTAGGGCTCTTTTTTAAACATATTAAAAAGAAACCATGCCATTTCAAATGTGAACCCGTATCACAAACTAACGTTTTTAATGACATTCTCTGTGACTATGACAGCACTGTTATACAAATAAATATGCTCAATCACTTAGTGACATTGAAATCGAATCCATCCCCGTGTTGTTTGAACATGTTCGCGTACACAGAAGTAAACAAAAAGGCATGCAGTACGTCACGTTGCGCATGCGCACTTATACATGCATGACGTCGAAATGCATGACATCACCGCTCTACAGTCTGCAACGGGGACTCCTTGTTCAGGTCTGCTTCATATCTCAACTCTCTGAGCTGTCGAATACAGGTGCTGGTCATATAATTAGAATATCATCAAAAAGTTGATTTATTTCACTAATTCCGTTCAAAAAGTGAAACTTGTATAATGTATACATTCAATCCACACAGACGGATATATTTCAAGTGTTTATTTATTTTAATTTTGATGATTATAACTGACAACTAATGAAAACCCCAAATTGAGTATCTCGGAATATTGGAATATTGTGACAAGGTTCAAAATTGAAGACACCTGGTGCCACACTCGAATCAGCTTATTAACTCAAAACACCTGCAAAGGCCTTTAAATGGTCTCTCAGTATAGTTCTGTAGGCTACACAATCATGGGGAAGACTGCAGACTTGACAGTGGTCCAAATGACGGCCATTAACACCTTCAAGGATGGCAAGACACAAAAGGTCATTGCAAAAGAGACTGGCTGTTCACAGAGCTCTGTGTCCAAGCACATTAATAGAGAGGCGAAGGGAAGGAAAAGATGTGGTAGAAAAAAAGTGTACAAGCAATAGGGAAAACCGCACCCTGGAGCGGATTGTGAAACAAAACCCATTCAAAAATGTAGGGGAGATTCACAAAGAGTGGACTGCAGCTGGAGTCAGTACTTCAAGAACCACTACGCACAGACGTATGCAAGACATGGGTTTCAGCTGTCGCATTCCTTGTGTCAAGTCACTCTTGAACAACAGACAGCGTCAGATGCGTCTCGCCTGGGCTAAAGACAAAAAGGACTGGACTGCAGCTGAGTGGTCCAATGTTATGTTCTCTGATGAAAGTAAATTTTGCCTTTCCTTTGGAAATCAGGGTCCCAGAGTTTGGAGGAAGAGGCACAGAATCCACGTTGCTTGAGGTCCGATGTAAAGTTTCCACAGTGATGGTTTGAGGTGCCATGTCATCTGCTGGTGTTGGTCCACTGTGTTTTAAGAGGTCCAAGGTCAACACAGCCGTATACCAGGAACTTTTCGAGCTAATCATGCTTCCTGCTGCTGACCAACTTTATGGAGATGCAGATTTCCTTTTCCAACAGGACTTGGCAACTGCACACAGTGCCAAAGCTACTAGTACCTGGTTTATGGACCATGGTATCCCGGTTCATTATTGGCCCGCAAACTCGCCTGGCCTGAGCCGCATAGAAAATCTATGGGTTATTGTGAAGAGGAGATGCAATATGCCAGACCCCACAATGCAGAAGAGCTGAAGACCACTATCAGAGCAACCTGGGCCCTCATAACACCTGAGCAGTGCCACAGACTGATCGACTCCATGCCACGCCGCATTGCTGCAGTAATTCAGGCAAAAGGAGCCCCAACTGAGTATTGAGTGCTGTACATGCTCATACTTTTCAGTTGGCCAAAAATTTCTATAAATCCTTTCTTTGCAGTGGTCTAAAGTAATATTAAAATTTTCTGAGATACTGAATTTGGGGTTTCCTTTGTTGTCAGTTATAATCATCAAAATTAAAATAAAGAAACACTTGAAATATATCCGTCTGTGTGGAATGAATGTATACATTATACAAGTTTCACATTTTGAATGGAATTTGTGAAATAAATCAACTTTTTGATGATATTCTAATGATATGACCAGCACCTGTATAGTAGAATATATATTATAATTGAACAATTCACCCAAATGCACAATAAATAGGTTTTTAAAATCTATAATTTTTTTACTAAATTATTTTTGTTTTTCTGTTGGCAGACAACAAAAACTATGTAATAGTGAGTGAACTCGACCTCTTTTGAGTTTGTTGAGTGAGGAAATATCAGATTTAAAATATGCAAAATTATGTCAAAATTACACTTAGGTTCTTTTCTGTTTTAAATAAACAACAAACAAATACGTTTTATTAAACAAAAATCTGTTTTATTGTAAGAGGGGTTACAAAGAAACACCTGTTGTACACCCATTTAACAAACAAACAAACAAACAACAGAAAAATCAAATATCGAAACAAGACATAATTTACACAAGTATCGTATAGGGTCAGTGGTTTAGTCGATAGCAGGGTAAATGGGGGCAAACACGAAGACTTATTCTGTATATTAATATTTTTTGCTAACAGGACTTTCACATATGGCTATAGGATATGTACCACAACCAACAGCCTGGTATATTTTTTCTCTCTTATCTTTGACTTTTTTCATTATGAATCATCATATAAATGACTATCTTGAATCTGACTGTAGGTCCAGCCTTTGCTTTCTTTAAATGTTTTACAAAGCAACAAATCAATGTTGTGTCAATGAATGCCAATATAGGTATAGGGTAAAGAAAACACAAAGAAAGGTGCATATAAATGAACACTTACAGTAGTGGTACTGTAAGGACATCAGTTCCTGATGTTAACACGTGCCACTTCAGAACTGAGTTGTGGGAAAGAGAAGGCAAAGAGCATGTGTATTTTTGTCACAGCCTAGAAAAACACAGAACTTCTCTGAGCCTCCTCACTAGATATATTTATGCAGTCCATTTGTTATCTGCATATAAAACTTTTTAATCATAATGTGCTCTTCTCATTTAAGATGAGAATTTAGAGGATAAAAACACCTAGCTAGCTACAGTCTAGTGAAGAGACTCCAAAACAAAGAATACCACACACAGACATTCTACTCTCTCAAGATCTGATCCACTGTGACTGCATGTGAGATACAGAGAGACGATATCTTGATTTTTCAATGAAAAGCACCAAGCCAAACTCAAAATCCCTCCACTGGCATTATATTATATGGACGTATGTCTTTGGCGTGTGGTGTACAGGCACAGTGTGTATAGCTGAACACTTCACTACGAGTCTGGTTTACTCTCAGATCGGTGTTAACGGAAGTGGTGCACACACTGTAGAGTATGGTCTTTAGCTTTAAATGGGGAAAGAAGAAATGTTTTGTTTCTGTTCTCCATGAAGAGGAGAGTGCAGAGAGCTGGCTTGGCTCCTGGCAGTGGCTTTGGTAGATGAAGGGGATGAGATGATGCAGGTGAATGGGCGGCTGGGGGGCGGTGGGGCTGGTCAGGGGTCGAGCCTGCCAATTTACGATCGCTTTCTCCTTCCCTCAAAATTCCTGAAGTTGGCGGGCCTCATCTTCATTTCAGCAAACTCAATGGAGTGCTCATGGCCCTTCCAATGGAACCAGTTTACACCCTGGATATAAAATAATTACATTTTAAGTATCTGGTTAGCATAAAAAATTCTGCTCTACACTGTGTTTTGAGCATGCATCAAACTTTACCTTGCTGTGACTGTTGTCTCCATATCGGCCCATAATATTCACTCGATGACAGTTTTTATACCAGAATGCTCCCTTATAAGATAGAGCACAGTTGGTGACAGCTATGTCCTTGTCATGATCGTAGGTGGAGAATGGGCGGCCATTGTGATAAGTCATTGAGTCACCTTAAAAAAAGTATTTTCACAGACGTCAATTTTTAAAACAATACCTCATAAAATTTTACCGACCGCAAAAGAAAATTGAAATATAACATATAGACTGTTATGTGGCCCAAATTTCACTTCCGGTACACCGAAAAGTCAATATCTGTTTTGTAGTTTTAATTTAAATGAATTGAATTAAAACTAAAATGTTTTATTTTTATTATTATTAAAAATATATATATAAAATTTTTATTTTAGTATTTTAGTATTTTTATTTAATTGATATTTTTTAGTTTACTATTTTACTTTATCATATCATTTTATTTAATTTTAATTGTTCTAGAACTAGCCCCTAGCCAGTGCGGTAACCAAACACAGACTAAAAGTTAACTTCAGGCCAGTCGTGTGTGTCCGATAAAACCGTCTATTTTTAATAACAACTTTACCTGCTGTGCCAGTGTATCCTCCTACATGGACTTTGTAGTGACTGCGTGGTTCTGAGATTGAAAACTTGTCGTATTGTGCATATGCAGACTCATCCTTATCTTTCAGGTCCACACGTAGTTCATATTGGCCATTTGATGTGATCTTATGGAGGTTAGAGAGACCTATACACAAGCAATGAGGTTAATAGACAAACAAGCTCAAAATTTCTCACGATCACAAAAAAATATTATGTTGCTAAACTAATGCTTTAGGGCCCCCATATTAGTAACTTCATGTGAGTGCACATGCTGGATATTAGATCAAACTTACCCAGCCAGAATTCATCATTCAGGTCACCGAAGCCTGCAGTGTAGTTCCTCCAGTTTCTGAAAAACTCCACTTTACCACTCTGACGTCTAACAAACACCTGCATAAAAGTACCACAATATTACTCTTACATGCACATTTACATTAATGCATTCAGCAGACAGTTTTATCTAAACCATCTTAAAATGTGAATGAATCCATGACCTTGGCATTACAAGCACCATGTTAAGAAACACTATAGAGTTTAAGTAAAGAGACTATACATTAAATAACATCTCTTGGATGAGTCTAACACATCTGTTACTATAGAGTGGGAGTTACTCACAATCCATCCGCCTCCATCAGTGGTCATATCACAGTAGACCTGCAGGGGCTGGCTCTCATCTCCACGCAGGTAAATAGTGTACAAGCCTGAGGTCGTTTCCCCATTTAACAGAGCCTGTGAGCAGTCTTTGGGGTGCTTGTACAATATTCCAGCTGTGAGAAAGACAGAACAAAATGTCTGATCAATTGCCTGTTAATTTTAAAGCAGTTATGATTTATTGTTAAAACTATAGAGGGATATTAGCTTACTGGTGCTAAAAACTGTAGAGATGATTCTGCTTCTCTTTGGCCCAGCAATGGCCTGAAGTTTTACTGTGTACTCTGTGGAGGCAGTCAGCTGCAACAAGCTGTAAAATGTTGCTGTGGGGCTAAGGACTACCTCCTAATGCAAGAAAAGAGAAACAGGATCACACCCCTGTGAGTACACTCAATGCAGTACAAAATAAAATGTGTGTGTTATGTAGAATCCAAAGACAGGTCTAGCTTGTCCATAAACTTCTTTTTTCAGACCACTCACCCTGATAATGCCACCAGCAGACTCAAAGCTGAGGATATACCCACTGATGTCTGCTCTCGGTGGTTGCCATGTTAACATTGCGCTCTCTGTTTGAATATTATTGGCAGCCAGGTTCTGGGGAGCATCAACATCTGTAGGAGAAGATTTTTAAATTATTATAGTAGACAGTAGAAAACACAAATATCACAAACATTTACTTACACTGCAGAAATCATTCAAAAAAATTGATCACAACGATACTGTTTCGAACGGTAACAAATACTACACGGTGTATAATGCATTTATAGAAATAAAATTGACTTGAAAAACACCGTTGAGAAAAGTGCTATCAGTGCCCCACTGTGGGCTGTAGAGGTATTGCAGGGCTACATTTTCTTGCAATAATGATGACTTAAGTAGCTACTGTTACACGATTTACAGCATATTTAATTTTGTAATGGCAACAATCTTCATCGGAGTTGCAAATTTTATGGTAGGCCTAATGCTATAGAGAAATTCTCACAAACTCACAAAGAGCCAATCTACCTAAATTATTATATTTATACTAGTGGTGGGCATAGATAAATTTTTTTAATCTAGATTAATCTAGATTAATTCCAAAATTAATCTAGATTAATCTAGATTAAAATGGCTCATTTGAATTCTGCCGAAGGCATTCAGAATATGTGTGCTACCCAAATAATGACTAAAAGTAAGTCTTTGAGAACGGGTTTCTCAAGCCAGGTGGCGCATTAGACCAGGGGCTCATCTCCTGTTTCCAAAATGCATCACAAACTGCTTGAGAAAGCTGTTCTACTATGATAATTGGTGATGAAAATTAAATTATGTTCAATAAGATGAACTTGTGTTTACTTCCGCATTAGCTAAGGGATGATTTCCGTTTAGGTGGTACTTGAGACTGGAAGAGCTCCTACAGTACATTTACATTTAGTCATTTAGCAGACGCTTTTATCCAAAGCGACTTACAAAGAGTGAGGGAGCAACAAGCGATATGTCATACAGGAGCCATAATACATTAGATCTCAATACAAAGTTACTGGTTTCAACTAAAGCTAGACCAGTACCTGTTGAGAGAAAGTGTTTTTTTTAAACCAATTCCGCATTGCACAAGGTGCAAACAACCTTAGTCTTGTCGATGTTTCCATTGGGAAGCTTCTTAAAAATTAATATTCCCTGAAGCAAACCCGGCGGCTTCATAGCTGCATCCATGTTAGCACGTCACTTTTGATGCGGTAATTTCACAGTAACGTTATGTTGTGTTCAGACCAAACGCGAATGGCGTGTCAAGCGCGAGTGATTTATATGTTAATGAAAAGAGCCAATAGACCTACTTGCGGCGCGAATCGCGCGAATGAAGCCCTGGTTATGAGATGATGAGGCGGCTTCTGCTTCCGCGAATGACGCGAGTTGAAAAATATCGTTCTCGCCGCGTACAGTGCAGTTAAGCTGGTATACATCCGCGCTAAAATATCAAGGTGAAAGTCATCATAGCTTGCGTAGTATAGTCCCAGCTGCCAACCCAACTTTGAGAATAGATTAACGGCGACATTTTTTTTAACGCGCGATAATAGTCTCACTGCGTTAACGGCCCACCACTAATTTATACATATTTTCTCTATTTTATTAATCCATTTTTATTACAACCAAGACAAATAGTATACTTGGAGTGCTTTGTATGTTTTGTAGGCCTTCCCTCTTTCAAGTGTGAGAAGCCCTGTGTGCTATAAAATAGTATTGTTTCCTGTATTTTTCCTCAAGAGAAACAAATGCCATGAAATTGCACAACACTGGCACTTAATACAAAACAGTCTTTCACCGCTTGTGTGGAAGGGTGAGCGAGTATTAACCTTACCTGTGGTAAACTCTGTGGTAGTTGGAGCGCTCTTGGCTGCCTCTCTGACTGCATAGACCTTTACTGTGTATAGAGTGGCAGGTGTGAGAGAGCTCATATCAAACTCCATAGTGTTCCCCGATACCCTGTCCATCACTGGCTCCACTGAGAGACAAAAAAACAGAAAAAGCTGTAAATGCCGTTTGCCTAATGCTCTTTACAAAGTGCTTGAAGTTCCCTCAAAAGTAATAATAAACAGTCAGAGTTGAATTACCATTGTCTGCACTGTAAGTGATAACATATCCGTCCACAGTAGCGATGCAAGGCTGCCACACTAGCAGAGCTTCAGTGTCTGTGATGTTGACAGCTGTCAGGCCTCGTGGTTTATCCAGGGCTGGAGGCCAAAAGATGATCACACAGAGAGATGCAAGTATTATGACCGTGGCTTAGAAAAAACATAGTGCCCTGCCAGAAGGGAAAGCACTAACAGCTAATCTTACACTGTAATAGTATACTGTATGTCTATTGTTACTAGTACGGACAATAGTTCAAACTACAAACTTTCTGTTTATGAAATTCTGAGCATCCCTTAAACAAGAATAACATTTTAAATGTTGTTAAATTTAGGATGCAAATTAAGAAATATTAAAGTTATTAATAAGGTTGAAATAAAGAACTTTTCCAATGGGGTAAGATAAACAGAAATTAAAATATATTTTATGAAAATCTTATTCAACTTTTCTATACATACAATTTGTTTAAAATGTGCTTGGATATTAGGGTTGCACACTGTTGATGAAAATGTGATATGCTATAACTTTAATACATAAACAAGTATTGCGATATACAGTTTGCAAATCAATTTAAATCTATCAAAATATCATTAAATATGATAGTTGTACCTGTTGTGACCCTTTCAGATCCTGGCTCACTCTCCTCCAGGCCCTTCACAGCAATAACAGTGACCTGGTAGGTCACACCAGGGGTCAGATTTTGCAACAAAGCCTGAGACTCTCCTCCATCTACTCTCAGTGTCAGCGGGCTGCCTGCAGGGGGCGACAGATCATAACACACACAACAACCGATCAGTAGAAGTAACACCTTTTGTCACAAGAGGGCAGCATTGGCTTCCAGTCAGACTATTTAAAAATCCTTCAATGCGTTCTCTGCTGAAGAATAAAACAGGCTCGTTTGATTAATGATATCCACTGATAGTTTGACATAACAGGATGTGTCTGATCTAAAAACCAGAACAGATCATTTGGAGGCCAAAAGCCAACTACGGGATATTTTAGTCAATTTAATGTTGTAGACAATTTCCGTCTAGACTTATGCAGTCTATTGCGTAAATGGTGATTTATAACAAAGCATAAAGTGAAGATGTACAAATAATACTGCAAACTGCCAACATTCAATAATAAAAATGCTAAGAAAGTGTAATCGTACAAAGTCTTCATTTGTGATTCCTATGGCTGTGTAAATAAGAAAGAAGGATTTTGTTTTAATTTCCAGGCCAACATTAATTTTAAAAAGCATAAAATGAAAGCACTTCTCTACTTAAACCAAGACTACATTACTTACCACCCTGAATGGGTACATAGGTGACCCGGTAGCTGTCTACTTGGTTACCAGGTAATTTCCAGTGAACAGTAGCCGATGTATCCATCACGTCAGAAAAGCTTATCCCTTTGGGCGTACCCAGACCTAACAAAGAGAAAGCATAACAAGAAAGAGTTAGTAAATGCGAAAACAAACAAAAAATTGAGTTGATAAGAAAAACATAATGTCACATTCATCCTGTTCGAAAAACAAAAAGTCAAAAGTTGACATTGAGAACACGAGTACAACCATCCATGCGACTACAGTTAAAAGATACACACACAAAAGCTCTGGCCTTAAAGCTATTTCTCGATGCGGGACCTCGAAATCTTGCATGACAGATGCAGGAAGATTTACGTGCCCCCTAGTCTAGAGACACAATACTGTGACAGGCCAACAGGCTCAAGTAGTAAATGAAGCCTGCTGAAAATCTCCAGAGACAGGCACGCAATCATGACAAATACACAAAACAGTTTGCCATGTATTGTCACACTCAATACAAGACGATTTGTGCATAAATCATTAGACACCTTACATAGAAACTAATTCAAAATGAAATATAAATAAAAATAAGTGATTAGACCACCAGATTTCCTTAAAAATGCAAGTACCTGTTCGAGCTACAGCCAAAATAGGCTGGAATTTGCGTCCCAAAATGGTCCCAAAGAGCTCAATTTCGTATTCCGTATCTTCATTAAGACCTGAAACCACTTCTGTCCTTTTATTTCCGGACACACTGATGTGGTGAGGTTCGCCTAATCCATTCGAATCAATGACTTTGATAGAAAACGCATCAAAGACGTCTTCTGGGGCTGTCCAGGCCAGTTTTAAGCTGTGTGGGGTGATGTCCAAGACCAGCAGATGCTCCACTTCAGGTTCAGCCTCTGGGTAATAAAATAATAAAGTTGTTTTTCATCTAAACTCTTTGAAATGTGCTTAGAATATCATGAAGATCAGACAATGCTTTCTAAAGACAATTCAGAAGAAGGTGATTTCTGCATGAATTATTTTTTTTAAATCAACTGTTCAGCCATCCATCAATTATTCATGTGGCACATGATGTTGAAATGAGTGAGACAGTAAATTCAATTTACATATTTGTATTAGAATATGGAATGAAGTCTGCTGGTTAGTGGAAAAAATATTGACATTGATGTATTTTCTCTATTTTCCACCATTTTATTGGGTTTTAGTGTCATAATTGTATCTTCATATAATGGCAGTCTTTCAGAGGTCACGAGAGAGCTTTTCCAGAGTGATGATGTATCTATATTACCCATTTCGAGTGAAGGTCTCATCTTAAAAACGCATTTCTGTTTTCTTTTTAGCTGAACATGCAAGAAAGGCGCCGACAATGAGTAACGCAAGGACATGTGGGAAAGACATCCCCAGTGATGCAATTGTTGTGTTGTGGAGGATTTGTAAAACTGAAAACCTAGAGCTTGTGGGGCCGTTTTAATATGCTGTGATATTTATTTTCTCTGATGCAGTATATACACAGTTTACACATGTAGGGTTAACAGAAGTAGTGTATGTGTATTTAACATTTTATTTGCATTCTTAAACTGATATTTAATTCATTTAAAAATACATTTCAGATAAGTCCTATCTTGTTTTCATTTTGTTTTATTGTTTTAGTTAGCTGTTTTTTGTTGTTGTTGTTATTATCTATTCGTCAAAACAACTTAACTGTAGTTTGATCCATATTTTGTATGCACAATAAAAAAAACACGATTTTAAAAATGGAGTTATCTGTTTTTGCAAATGAACTCTTCAAATGCAGATGGATGCAGATTATTTGTCCTTGTCACAATTTATTTTGTAATCGTTGCTGCATATTTCCATTACTTAATATATTTAATAAAAACTTCATAAGTGCACTGGATTTGTTTAATCTCTTGACAATCATATTCTGATAACTTGTTCCACTGCATTAAACGTGCATGTAACAAACTTCTTCAGAAGTTATTGCCAAGTGTTTAATTTGCTTGCAACATTTAGTTTTTAATTCACTTAAGTGGAACAATATGATGGTGAAGAGAAGGCCATTAGACTACTACACTGATAATGGATGCTGAAACAGCAAAAAAGTCTCCACAAAAACAAGTGCGCTCAGCTGAAGCACTGAATGTGTTGTCTGTACAGTTATCCAGTACAGTGATCGAAATAAATTATACGCTAAATAATATGATAATGAAGCTAAACAATGTAGTTTTGATTTAAACCAACAATACATAACAGTGCCTGGTTGTCCTAAAATGAACTTTCAAAAGTACCCTTGACCAGAATTCTTTCTCTAAAGCTCGGGATGATGTGAAACAGAGGAGACGTTTGTTGAATTGGGAAAAGTGTTGGAAATGAAAACCAGAGAGGACAAATCCTGTGGAGCTGTCCCTCTTCATTAGCACTGTTCACTTGTTTAAGAGTGTCAGTAAGGGTTTGAGGCTCTTCAAGAGTACAAACATGCGCTTTCCAAAGATCACTTTCATCTGACTGCCTTCTAAGTCTCTCCGCTTTGACAAAGAGGCATTTGTTTGCGGAGGTGGAAAAAGGCGCCAGCTAACCTACAGAACCAGAGTCTGGATGCAGTTATTCTACAGCAGGCAATGAAAACTCTGAGGCTTAGGGGGATATCGTTGTTGGCACAGCCTAATGCAACAGTGAGGATAAGCACACTAGGTATAAATTGAAATGCATGGAACGGTTTGCGTTTGTTTTGGCTTACGGGATCTGATTTTCGAAACGTGTATTACTCGAGATGAATGAGCAAGAGTTCATTGTGAATCGTATGACACGTGGATAGACTAGAGGTTAACAGAAGTCCAATAAGTTCTCCGGCTCCTCTGCCTATTTGCATGCAGACTTGAGAAACGCACATGACTGTGGCCCCTGCAGTCGCTGACTGATAAACGCCAAGAAAATGTGTGAAAGTGAGGAATAAGAATGAGAAGTAGCGCAGGGTCATAAAACTGGGCGTGCATACTGAAGAGATTCTTCACAAGCGGCGACAAAAACTCTTCAGGGTCACTTCCATGGCAGTACGCCCCAGTTCAGCCAGCCTCTCTATTCGCTGTTGCCCTGGGGAGGGGCAAAACTGTGGTTTGTGCCTGATAGATATTTGTTGCAACAGTTATTGTCTGGTATGCTTGTAGCCTAAACGTAACATAGCAAAAATCTAAATAAGACAAATTGAATCGTCAAAAGCTCAAAAGCAAAATTCGCTTTTTGTAGCTGTTAACACACAAATGTAGCGGTGATGACAGACAGAGGTCGTATGCGCACCTGCAGGCATTGCTGGTGATTATACAGACATGCGTTTGATGTCGTGCAGGTGTGCTCTGAGTGTCAGTTTGCTTTAACATATAATTAAGCAGAGGGGAGGCGTGTGGATTTTTCTCAAAATACACCAACGCCGACTTGAAACGAATGCCTTGTTTGCTTGTAGTTCTATGCACGGTTGAAGTAATAGTTCATCCAAAAAAGAAAATCCTGTCATCATTTACTCACCCTCTCTACCTAAAAATGGCGGTACTTTTTTTCTGTACACATGACATCCCTAGGTTCTATCATTCGGAAACATGCTTTTCCTATCACTGCTATGTGAATGATACACAACTCCACCTGTCATTTCAGCCTGACGATCCGACTGTTTCTGCACCCATTTCAGCATGCCTGAGTGACATTTCGATCTGTATGAAGGACCATCACCTGCAGCTGAACTTTGCAAAAACAGAACTGCTTTTAATTCCAGCGGACCCAAAGATTCATCATAACCTCTCCATTCAACTGGGCTCATCAATGCAGCGGCAAGAGTGTTCATCACTGAACCGAAGAGAGCACACATCAGTCCTCTCTTCATTAAGTTACATTGGCTTCTCTGGATCTGTTCCACATTTTTGGAATGATATGGCCGCTGCAACAAGATCAGCAGATTGTAGCATTCTTTAAGAATCGGCTGAAAACACGTCTCTTCCATCGGCACCTGACCGATTAGTACTGACTTCTATCTCTTTTCTACTCTTTCTATCCTTAATAAAAAATAAAAAAAATGTATACTGTGGTAGGCAATATTTGACCCTAGATCACCAAACCAGTCTTAAGTAGCACGGTAACATTTTTAGTAAAAGACAAAAATACATTGTGTGGGTCACAATTATTGATTTTTCTTTTATCCCCAATATCATTAGGATATTTAGTAAAGATCATTTTCCATGAGGATATATTGTAAATTTCCTACCTTAAATTTATAAAAACTTTAATTTTATGAGTGGATGGCCTGCCACAGTGCCCTTGATAAACAACTTCAAAGGCCATTTTCTCACTATTTTGATTTTTTGCACTCTCAGATTCCTGAGATTTAAACGGTTGTGTCTCAGCCAGATATTGTCCTATTCTAACAACCTATACATCAATATAAATCTTATTTATTCAGCTTTCAGATTATGTAAAAATCTCAATTTCGAAAAATTGACCCATAAGACTGGTTTTGTTGTCCAGGGTCACATGTGAGAACAGTTTTACTGCGCTAATGCTTTTATTGTTCCAATTGCTTCCATTGTTTAACTCATTTGTACGTCGCTTTGGATAAAAGTGTTTGCTAAATGACTAAATGTAAATTTACTTATTCATTTCTGTTGTATAGACACAAAACCAATGCAAGTCAATGGGTACAGCTGATGTTCGGCTACAGACATTCTTCAAATTATCTTTCGTTCTGCAGAAGAAATAAAGTCATACAGGTTTGAAATGACAAGAGGGTGAGTAAATCATGACAGAATTTTCATTTTTGGATGAACTATCCCTTTAAAGAATCAAACGTAGTGTTAAAGGACCATTCTGCGAAATCTAGCAGCATCGAGCGGTGAGGTTGTGAATTGCAACCAACTGCTCACTCCAACCCCTCCCTTTCAAAGCATTACAGCTGCTGACACAACATGGAATAACAACCTAAGCAAATTACATGCAAGGGGACCCGGGTTGTATGTGGATAGAAATAGCTCATTCTTAGGCAAGAAAATGGTAATGTTTCATTGCGTGAGGTCTTTAAACACCTCTTTAATGGGGCTGAAGTTTGCATTATTTTGATAAAACCTATTTCATTTGTGGTGGAAAATATAAGAAATACATGAAAAGTACATAGTAAGTTTCAGCACTGGACGACATATGATGAAGAGAGATGACGAATCCAAGAAGGCAACAAAGGAAGAAAAAAAGCTGGCTCAAACTAAACAGAAAAACTGGTGTTAGTATGAAATGAACTGTTCATTACATGAGATAAGATGTTAGTTTGCTGCTTAAGATGCAACATTTGATCCGAAAGATGACTTGGGTGGTATAAGACTTGTCAAGTATAGATACCTGTGACGGCTTCAGCAAAGACAGGGTCAATTAAATCTCCCTTGAACATGCCATAAAGAGCGACCCTGTAGAAAGTACTAGGGGAGAGGGCCGTGGCAGCCAGGTTGAATTCCTGGCCTGAGAGACTGTGGTTCTGGCCATCTGACAGGCCATCAGGGTCAGAGACTTCAACAAGGAAGCCATCAAACTCTTTTCCTTCCACGTCCCATGACACGCTGAAGCTGTCCCAAGATACGTTGGAGATGGTGATGTTCCCCACCTGAGGCTTCTCCTCATCTGGATGATAAAAAATCAAAGCAGGAAATTTAACATCGGCTCCAGCAAGGAAATGCATCATGGGTAATTCCATAGTGATTCCTTGAGGCTATCGGAATTCAAGATGAGGATCCTTTTTGTTGGTTTGAGCCCAGTGTGAGCCTAACCTTCTGAAGAGAAAAAGACGATTGCATTCAAAACACTGCTCCATTTCCATTTCAGCTGTTGTACCCGTACGAGAAAAAGTTAATTTCGCATTGTGAGCAACAATGAACCTCCTAACAAATTAATCTCCATCTGTTCCAAATGGAAGAGAAACATCTGCCCTCGCAGTGGAATAGCTTTAAGTAACAACTTTACGAAAGTTGTGATGGCAAACAAACACATTTGCACTCGCATCCATTGAAACTCATTAACAGCCAAGCACCTAACTCCAGTTTGCTGAAACAGCTTTGGTATTAATGACCCAGAGAAAAGCCATTAATTCTTGAAGGCTCTGCCTAGCCTGCCTGAGCAGCGGTAAGCAGAACACTTCAAACATGGGAGGCAGCCATGCAGCGCAACCTATAATTGAACATTATTGTGCATTGTCAGCATTCACAGGCGAAGAGGGGGCAGATAGATAGGAGATGCGCGGTGGGCAACCATTATCCTCTCTATGAACATTCAAGTGGGGAGAAACATGGCGTGCAAATAGGGTTAGAGACAATGGAAATGAAGTGAATGACCTTCCCAGGCATTAGGCCCAGTTGTTGCTTTTGAAATCTGGAGATGAAATATTCAAAGCTGTCAAACAGCAACATCAACTCATTGATCATTCCACGTCATTCATGGGAACTGAGATTTGGGAAAATGGATTTATTTTATTTAGTGGATACATGTATTTTGAGTAGAAATGCCTGGTAAAATGCCCTTCACTGCATGCAGATGAGAATAGGAGGAGGTAAAGCATGGCTTTATCACTGCAATATCAACGCAAGACACAAACACCTCTAGGGTGTTTGGATAAAGCTTTTGTTGCAAACATGAGCGGCTTTTTTGGCCATCTGGATAGATCATTGTATGTGCTTTTAGACATACATGATCTTCAAACCATCTCATAATACAACATGTATGATGTTCTTTAGCTTATTTAAAAAATCATACTCCTTTTGTTGAGGGTGCATGCCCGAAGGAAAACGGTATTGTTCAGATGTTTCACTTTCATAGCTCAGGAGATTAAATGGAGCTTCCAGTTATGTTTCATAGATGTTTCTCGTAGACATTGATGATGACCTTATGTCATTCCAAACCTGTATTACATTCTTGTGACGGACACAAAAGAACATATTTTGAAGAACATTGGTAACCAAAAACTGCCCCCCATTGATTTCAACTGTAAGGACACAAAACCATTTTTGAGACATTTTACTAAATATCGTCTTTTGTGTTCATATACATGTTTTGAACCCCAATTTACTGCCCTAGTAGTAAACAAAATACTATGGGAGTCAATGGGGGATGATATCTGTTTAGGACTGACATTCTTCCACATATCTTCCTTTGAGTTTAGCAGAACAAAGAGATTTATTATAAAGGTTTGGAACAATATGAGGGTGAGAAAAAGATGACAGAGTTTTCATTTTATATGCCTTTAAACAAAAGCTTACATTTTCTCTCCATTTAATCCCCTTGCTGTCTGGAAGAAACCATTGAGATATTGAAAAGACTATGGGTACACTTTCATTTTTAATCTCTATTTGGCTGAGTGTCCTCACATGTTTCTCCTGAACTGATCCTGGTTGGTCAAGCATTGTAGAGCTCCACATCTCTGCATTTCAATCTAAGTTTTTGTCAATCTAAATTCATTTCAATCTGCATTTCAATCAGTCCTGAGGACCATTTAGTGATGTTCAAACAGAGGGAAAATCCAGACCCAGAAGTCTCACTGCCCCCCACCTCTCCGGTTCCATTATGGATGTGAGGAAAGTGTATGTGCGTGTTTGTCTAAGGGCCGATAATGGCTGCTGAAATAAATGCATTGGGATTATAGAGATGGTGATTTCAGAGACAACATTTTAACAGGCGTCTCAGCATGTGTTCCATTTATCAGTCCGCCCCGGAGTTCATTCTGGTCAAATCACGCAAATCTAAAGGGGAGTGGGCTCACTCTGACAATTATCACATGAATAAGCTTTCTCCCTCTGTGTATGTGTGTGACTTGAGAAAGACTATTGCTGTTGTCTTGGAGACCAAAATAAACTATGTATAGTCCTTGGTACTGTGTTAATACTCACTTTGTTATGTAAGCAAAACATTTTTGGTAAAAAATGCAGGATGTTGGATTGGAAGCAGCATCCTGAGCACATTAAAGCGAGACTTTAAAAAGATCTGAATCAGCCATTTTTGGCTTTTCCTTAAAGCCACGTACTGTAAATGAGGAATTAAAGATGAGGGCTGAATATAGACATTTCCAATATCTATTTTCAGTGCACGATGGCACAGTGACAGTAAGAATATTGTTGTATCTTTAAGTATGTTTTCTCTGCTTAAATAAAATTCAATGAACAATGACCACAGTATCAGTAAACTCCAAGAAAAATATTGACATTCATGGGGGAAATACTGAAGGTAATGCATTGCTCAGTTTCTTTCGGACCCCCCAGAGAACTGCTGAATAAATCCTTGTGCTTTAAAAGAAATACATTCAAATCAAATATTCCATAATTCAAATCAAGCATTGCTTTTATAAAATTTAAACCAATAATGCAAATAAACAAGTGATGTGCAGAAAGTAAATAACTGTTCATAACTGTAAAATAAGTTTATGTGATTTCAATAGTGGACTGACCTGTGGATGCAGAGAGAGTGACTGGAGCACTCTTCATTCGTCCTCTCTCAGCAATCAGGGTGATGGTGTACACCGTGCCTGGGTTCAGGTTCACAAGGGTGTGGGTATTGACACCGCCCGGTACCTCCGTCTCGGTTTTCTTGCCATCAGGTGATACAAACACAAGTCTAAAGTAATCGATCTTGGCCACCGGTCTCCTCCAAACCAGCATCAGTGTGGTCTCTTTGGTCTCAGTGACTTGGAGTTCTTTAGGAGCATCAAGAACTGAGAGGACAGGGGACATTAAATCAGAAATTAGCATTATATCCAGAACCTTAAAGCTGGGCTATGTTGTCTTGCATGCAAAGGATAGTTCACCCAAAAATGAAAATTCTATCATCATTTATTCACCCTCTTGTCATTTCAAACCTGCATGACTTACTTTTTTTCTGCAAAACACAAAAGAAGGTATTATAAAGAATATTGACAATGATGTCATGTCTATAGTACAGACACAAAACCAATGCAAGGCAATTGGTACAGCTGGTGTTAAATTACCAACATTCTTCAAAATATCTTACTTTGTAGTCTGCACTATAAAAAAAAATTGTACGGGTTTGAAATAGGTTGAAATAATGACAGAATTCTATTTTTTAGAGGAAGTATCCCTTTTATTTTACTTAAAATGTTATATATTATGAGTGAATAAACAAACAAACACATTAACATAAAAGTCTGTAGTTTTTAAGAGTAAGTGACCGTGTTGTAATTGTCACGACCATAGCCACCACATACAATGAGCAAATGTTTTTTTTAAACAAAAATTTTCCTTTGAATTTTTAACAGTTGCTTACCAGTTACACCATTGGTCGTTGCAGGCATGCTCTCACGTTCGTCCTTTATAGCGGTTACCCCCATTCCGTATTCATTCCCAGGTCGGAGACCTACGAGAGAGCCCGAAAAATTCAGTCATCTCAAATCATCTGATAAACTAAAACCATCAGTCTTTTACTCTGTTGTTTTTGGAACCTCTTCGGTAGACGATTGTTTTCCACCTCGCCACAGTGCTGTTTCGATTTCATCTGCGTTTCCATATCAATCTACTCCCTTTCTTCAAAGAGCTTCTCCACAGGCCAGAAACAATATTTGCCATCATACAAGAGACTCCCAGATCCCCAGATCCCCACAGATCTCATTCATAAGAGCCCTCAGCCGAAATCCCACACTTTGCCGCTCTTAACACCATTGGCTCCTCCAGAGGTCACCGTGCAGCATGAAATTACGGCTAATGCAGAGGAAGCTCATTATCAATAAAATCACAGGCGTGACGGCAATTACAGATAATAACTGTGTGAAAGAGACAACTAGTATGGTGTGCGTGTGAGAGTGCCAGCGAGAGACACCGCGTTATTAGCAAAACAGATCGTCCGCCTTATTATAGGGAACAGGACTCCCAAGGACAAAGAGCCGAACCAGACAAAGAATCTATTATCTGTTTTGAATATTTTTTTTCCCAGTCTTGATAATCCCTATTTGGGGTAGCACATGGTTGTAGAGAATAAAGAATTAGCGTCAAAGCTAAGTGTAGAAAAGAAGTGCTGCTGGGATGGAGAAAGCATCTACTTTCCCTTTTTGACTGGGAATTCTACATTGAAACAAGCGCTGGTGTTAATTTGTTTAAGGCATTGAGTCCCATAGGCCATTTAGGGCAGCATCTCATTCCCTTTTATTTGCGTAAATGTTTCAAGACACAAAACAAATAGGCTTCTGTGGAAATACGGGCAGTGTGTTAAATCCTGCAAATCTGGCAAAAAACTAAAAGCTAGTCTCTATCCAGGACACAATTTTTCCTTCTCACTCTTCAGTGAAATAGATCCTCTGAGAATTGTATTCAAAAGCAACCCTTCAAACATTTTTAAACCTTATAATTACATTTCTAATTTCAGGAGAATACAGATGGTTTGGACCAGTGGAGGGGTGGTTTTCAAGTAATAAAATAAAATTGGTTTACTGAAAATTGCTCCGGTCTCTAGTGTAGAAAGCAGCTGAGCCTCTTATATTTCACTCCAGCCTATCAAGCATAGGTTTTAATCTCCGCAATTTGTTTGTTATTGATGTCGTCTTTAATCTCATGAGAAAAATGATTGTGTCGTCTCTCACCGGTGATTTTAGCCTGAGTGGTGCCTTGTGGGCCACTGGGGAGGACCAGTTCTCCATGCTCCCCTCCAGACAGTGGGCCGTATTTGATGCGATAACTGGGGACATTGGCTTTGCTGTTTATCCATTCCAGAGTAATGCTTTCAGCTGTCTCTTCCACTGTCTTTAGATGCTTAGGGGGATCCAGGTCTGAAACATATCAACATGCTTCCTGTACATGAGTGGTTTTACAAAAGGCCGAGACGAACATAATTGCTTAAGTGCACGTCTTAGTGCGGCAACATGACTGGAGCAGACTGAAGTTTCAAAATTATTTTGATTTGTTGAACTTTGCAAGAAGACTTGTCGTACCTGTTGTGAAGGTTTCATATATAGGAAAGCTGGTCATCTCTCCCCGGCGGGCCATTAGAGACACTTCATACTCAGTGTCAGGATGCAGCTCAGACAAATGGTACTGGGGATCCATGGGGGAAAGCTCGATCGTCTTCTTGTCCGAGGAGTCTTTGTTTGGGCCATAGGACATGGAGATACCGTCCACATGAGCTACAGGCTGTAGCCAGGTGATAAGGGCTGTAGAGTCTGTCACATCACGTACATCCACCTGGCTGGGAGCGTCAATCACTGCGGATGGGAGGAGAGGAATGTGATAGCTGCATGGAAGTTCATTCATGCAGACAAATGAGCTCATAAAAACTGATGTTTGTAATAAGATGAGATTTTTCATCCATATTAGAAAACTGAACTAACCTTTTCTACTTAGGGTTAAATAGGGTAACATTTTTCAAAATTTTCTTCCCTGAAACTAAAATCAGTGTGGGTAACATGACTGTATTAAAAAAGATTCTGAAATAATAAAGTTGTGTATTAAAAGATCACATTTATACATGTCAAATGCACCAGTGATCTCACAGGAGGGGAATATCTCATGATGCTAAGTGCTGCCTCCCACATACAGAGAATCATTTGAGCAATTGATCTATCGCTAGGCTCGCCCCCCTTAGATACTGTCGCTTACTAGGAGGCTAATGTCCTACAATGAGAGCTGCCAGTGTGAAAGCCTTGACCAAAGGAGAGGCCCTGACATGTAGACATTCGTTTATTTATTGACCTGCAAGGAACATGACGTGAGAACAGTTAGCCATTAAGGTTTGTATGTTATCATGGACTCCCTAACTTTACAGTTTTTAACCAGTGATACCTACTTGCTGAAGCACATGATGACATTAAAGTTCAGCTTGAGCAAATGAAAATTGTAAGAGTAATCTTATTAGAAAGTACAAGAGTATGACAACTGTTTTCTTTGGGATTGTGGCTGAACCAGGTTACTGAGCCTACATTTTGCTCTGTCTTGTTTGGGTTCAGCAAATGGAATAAAATAAATCCTCTCTGGATACCTGAAATCAGTGTTACAAGCACCCCAAGCACACCGTTTCACTATTTTTCTGGCATAAACATCGTAAAAACGATGAAAGCTTCGGATTTTTCAATGCTTCTCTATGGCTCTGAAACCTAAAGTTGTCAGAGTCCCGCTCCCTGTGCAATTTATACTCAGCTGCCATTGGATCATCTGCCTTTGAGGGGAGGAGCTTAGGGATAGGTCAATTAGTCAAACCACTGTCCAAATCACATGTGGCACAAGTTGAAGAAATGGAGAATGCATGAGGTCGAGTCATGGAAAAAAATGGACAAAAAAAACTGGTTGCAAACACTAGACTTTGAGATCTAATGATGGCTTTCTTTACAGTGTAATAGTGAATGTAGAGTATTCTAAAATATGCAATTGATGAAAAGTGAAAGAGGGTGTTTTTGGGAAATGCCACATTGGTTTTTGGTTCTTTATAAACGACTAACCAGGTATAAATGGAAAAAAGGCCTTTCCAACAATGATTTGGAATGAAACCTTTCTGAAAAGCTAATGCAAAATAACTTGTTTTGTCGTTTTATTGGCGCTTTTTGAAACTACAGTCTAAACTGCCCCTGTTGAAAAAAGGCCCAGCACATGACCAGCTTAAACCAGCAAACGACCAGCTTAAACCAGCACAAACCACTTCAAAACCTACCTAACCAGCATATGCTGTTTTTTCACCAGGGGCAGCTCAGAAATGTGTTGTATTCAACTAATTCGAACATTTCAATGTGATTCAGAATTTCAATATTGTTCCATACATGAAAATGGATGAAGGAAATAGGAAATTAGAAAATATGAAAGATTTATTATTTCAAAAGCATAAACACAAGTTTCAAGAAATGTTTCACCAACACAATTTTGTAACACAGTCACATACTCAAATTTCTTTTAGAAGCACATCTTGTTAACTGTCACTATTCGATCAGTGAAATAGATAAGCTTTCTTGAAGATTTCACGATTAAACTCTCATCTAATCAACTGTGGTATACTGAGAACTATCAAGGTCTCTGTTTCTAATATACATCTGTCTAGTGTATTACAATAAAAATTATGTATAAACAGTAGTTGGTCTAAAATACATTCACATAATTACTTGAAACTGAATTTGAAACTTGATCTGACAAGTGTAGTTTTTCATTAATGACCAAGAATGCATTCCAATGAATGCATGATTTACAACCATTTAAGTTTGGAATGTGATTTTTATGTACCGTATATTCTCCATACACTTTGTGACAGTTTAATCAATGTTTAAACACCTGTTTATTACTTTTGACAGCTGCTTACTTGTCACTACGTTTTTGCTGGCTGGGGGTCCCCGGGTGTTGTTTTTTACAGCCTCCAGTTTGACCTCATACTCTTGACCAGGTCCAAGACCAGACTGCTCAAAGGTGGTCTCAGGTGGGGTGAGAGAGTTCAGAATCTCTCCATCCTCTTCTTTCTGTCATTCAAAAACAGAAATTTGAAAAACAGTTAAAATGTATAATATATACTATTAAATCTGAACTTGATAGGTTTGTGGGTAAATGTTTAGTATCTGAAAGTTTGAAAAGTATACAGTATTTATTGGCTGTTCTGATAAAGTCTTTGTTTACGGTATTGTATGGATTATTGTATTTGAAAAGATCATCCAAGACCATCAAAGAAGCAAGCTCAGTAAAACAAAGTGAAACTCCCCTGAGCTACAGGGTAATGAGAGAGCTTGCCGAGAATAAACACTCTAGGCTTTTAGTTGATACCACTTGGATGAGTGTTTCACTTCTCAGTGAGGGTTATTTTGGCATTGACATCCTTAAATTTGGTGCGAGAATGAGACTCCCAAACTGTGTTTTGAAAGGGGGATGCAAGGGAGGATTGCATGTTCTAATAGAGCTACTTTTTTGGCGTTTGCTTAAGCCCCCAAGAAAGAAAATAAAGCATTTCAGAGACAATAACAGTTTTGTGGCTCATGGTCACGCATGCTGTTGCCAGGAGCTTCTTACAGGGTTTTGTCTTACAAAACCACAGACTTCTCGACAGTAGCATTTTGGTTAGTGGCACCACTCAGCTATTTTCCACTGGATGCTCTTACAGCTTCCCGTTTTATACTCTAAATTGCAAACAGAAAGCTTCTTTTATATTACATGTGGGGGTTTTTGGTAGAAAATATAAGGCCAAAGAGAAGTTTTGTTAAAGATCATATAGATAACCCAAAAGCTATTCTGTTGATGCCGGTAGACTCACTGTGTTTCTGAATATAAGGTTCCAGCCATCAAATGGAATGTTCAAGGGGTCCCACTCAACCTCCACTGCTGTCTCTTTTACAGATTTGAATTTCAGTCCCTCGGGTTCAGGAAGATCTGACATTAGGGTATAGAAAAGTATAGCTTTTACAAATACAATACTGTATACTCAAGACAAAATAACATTGCAACTGTAAGCAACCTTGTGTTGACTGACAAGCAAGGCAGTGGGCAGCAAGGCACACTTACGTGTGGCTATTCTGGCACTGACAGGAACGCTCATTTTGCCGTTCAGGATAGCAAAGACACTGATTAGATACTCTATGCCAGGCTCAAGCTCTTTAATGGTTGCAGTCTTCTTTTCACCAGACACTCTCATTTCCATCTCCAAACCACCAGGAGCCGTTGGCACGTAGGTGATAAGATACTCGGTTACAACCATCTCATTGACCCAGGAGATGTCCACTGTTTCTGGGTCAACTACAGTAACAGTCAGGTCTCTGGGTGGGGAGACTAGGGATTGAAACAGGACATTTATTTAATCTCTACACAAAACCTCTGTGTGTCAAAGGTAATATTCAGAGCTTGGAAAAATACCTTATTGATACCTTGCAAAATGTTGGTTGAAAGAAATAATTTCATATTTGTCATAAGTGACTTACCATCAGAGCAGTCCTCGCCAGTGAAGCCTAAATCACAAATGCATATTCCATTCAGACATTGGCCTTGGTCATTGCAGTTTCCTGGGCAGGTCAGCTCAGCGCAATCCACGCCAGTGTAGCCTTCAAAGCACACACACTTTCCGTCTTCACAGAACCCATGATCCAGACAGTTGTTGGGACATGTCTTTTTACCGCAGTCCTCTCCGGTGAAGCCGCTGTGACACACACATTGGCCATTTACACAAAGTCCTTTGTTATGGCAGTTATGGGGGCAAGTCAACTCACTGCAGTCATCCCCAGTAAAGCCGGTGTGGCAAACACATTTCCCATCCACACATTGTCCACGGCCCTGGCAGTCATTGGGACAAGTCTTTATGCTGCAGTCCTCTCCAGTAAAGCCCTCTTCACAAACGCATTGGGCATCCACACACAGTCCACGATCATTGCAGTCATTCAAACAGGTCCTGATGCTGCAGTCCTCTCCAGTGAATCCCTCTTCACAAATGCATTTTCCATCCACGCACAGTCCACGCTCGTTGCAGTCATTGAGACAGGTCTTGATGCTGCAGTCCTCTCCGGTGAAGCCCTCTGTGCAGACGCATTTGCCGTCTTCACACTGACCATGCCCATGGCAGTCATTGGGACAGGTCTTGATGCTGCAATCTTCTCCAGCAAAGCCCTCTTTGCAAATGCACTGGCCGTTGACACATCGCCCGTGACCGTGGCAGTTATTGGGGCAGGAAAGCTCAGAGCAATCGTCCCCTTCATATCCAGCATCACAAATACACTCACCTTCCACACATTGTCCCCTGTCATTGCAATTGTCAGGGCAGGAGAGAACACTACAGTCCTCACCCTCGAACCCAGGGTCACAAATACACTTTCCATTGAAACAGTGACCCCTCTGACTGCAATCGTTGAGACAGGTAAGCTTGGAACAGTCTTCTCCACTGTAGCCGATGTTGCAGACACACTGGCCATTCACACACCGGCCATGGTGGTTGCAGTTTTTGGGACAGGTAAGCTCCCCACAGTCTTCCCCAGTGAAGCCCTCATCACAAAAGCAGGTTCCATTGACACAGCGTCCACGATCGAAGCAGTCTTTAGGGCAGATGAGCTCAGAGCAGTCAAACCCAGTCCAGGGCTCATCGCAAACGCATTCGTCTTCCACACAGCGCCCCCTGCCGAGGCAGTTATTCGGGCAGTTGGTTAAACTGCAGTCCTCGCCGATGTAGCCCTCCTCACAGATGCAAGCCCCATCAATGCATTCCCCATTCTCCCCACAATCAACAGGGCACAGCTCAATTCCACAGTCCTCACCACCGAAGCCATCAAAGCAGACACACTTGCCATCCTCACATCGGCCTTGGTCCTGGCAGAAATTCGGGCATTCTGGCTCAGAGCAGTTAGATCCCTTCCAACCAGGCTCACACAGACAGCTGCAGGTGTCAGTGCTGTAGTTTCCCCGGCCACTGCAGTAGGGTTTGGTAGTGACTTCACCTGAAAATAAGATTTTTGTGGTAATTTTAGTTTTAGTGCTTTTTGACTTGTTCTTGACGTGATTCTAAGACTCAATTCTCAATTACAAAATGGTAGACTGTACAAAACAGTCTACACTTATGTTAAACATAGCCTTACCTGCAACTTGAGCACCACAGCAGCCTGCTCCACTTGTGCATTGCTCTCTTAGACTGGACACCTCCGCCTCCAGCATATCTAGTCTGTTCAGAAGATCCTTCAGGTCAGGCAGATGGTTATCACAACCACAAGCTTGCTTGGGAATGTTAATCCTATGTGTAAAAACAATCTGATTGTCCCCATCCATGGTGTTTTCTATGTGCTGGTCAGATTGTTCAGATCTGGGCTTCATTTCTGTTGTTCCAGGTGAATCCAAGTCCACCGAGCAAAGGGATCCAGAGGGGACATTGATATTGTATACATGGTTGAAGACCACAGGCTGATCATGACTTGGGACTGTCAAATTCTCAGTGGTTGGTGACAGTGATTCTCTTCTATGTCTAATTACTCTTTTCACCAGGCCTGCACTAGAAAGGTGGACTAGGAGGGCCACCGCTACAAAGGCCAGGGGTAGGCCTTGCATCCCCATGATGATGTGCTCTCAGAGAACTCTTCTCAAGTTGTAAACAGGACTGTTTAAAGATACTGGGTTTGCTTGTAGACCTGGAAAATATAATAAGAAAACCATTAACCGTTTTAAGCCACCTTGCTCACCCGACCTCAATGTATTTTGTAAAATAAAAAAATATATAGATTTTCAAATTCCTACATCAATATCCAGTATAGACAAAATATAATCTTGATATCTTTAGTATTGAATGAGTTAAACCATATAAAAAATCGAAACCAGTGGTTAGAAAGTCAACTTTCAGTATTTGTTTTGACAAAATAGTTAAATGTAGTATATCAATAAAATCATTTATTTCATTATTTAAAATCATTAATTTGAGGATTATAATTGAGAATTTGAACATTAAAGTACATCATTTACAGCGATAAACCACATTACCTATTTTAATCATCACACATTTTTGGAAGCCTAAAAAAGTTAAATGTTGTAAACTTTCAACTCGGTTGGACGCCCTTGCCAGCCCTAATGACTCACACCTAAAGACAGAAAAGCTTACCACACCAGAGACCATATTTAGAACACAAAATCGTGCAAAAACATTCAAGCCTGCCTGCTGGTCTCTGACACTGCAGGGTATACAAACCCTTAGTAGCACTCTAACTGTTGTAACTGTTGCCTTGGATTCCATAAGACTAGGACAAGGCAATCTTCTACTCAGGAGAGCAGCACTCCAGCAGAGCTTCCTATGACAAGCTGCCATGACACACAGCAGGCAACACCTGAATCTGGGGAGCTGCTCTCTTCTTTGACGCTCTGCCCACAGCCCATGCTGACAGATAAATACTTGCGCGGAGGGGACCATCTGCAGTGCTTCCGCTTGCGTGGGCGCTCAGAGTTCATGCTTCGCATAAAAGTTAGCATTCTTTGACCACCCTCCAAAAAGCAGCAGTTTGCATTAAAAATAAAGTTCTTTCACAGTAAAATAAAAAAATCGAATGTTTATTTATATTGGGCTCAGGAGTCATTTCACCTTTTGGTATTTATGTTACTGCTCGTGTGAAAGGAGACTCCTGAATTGGAATATAAAGTATATTGTAATTTACATTTATATTGATATCTGCATATCCTTGGCACAAACATTTACATTTATGCATTTGGCAGACGCTTTTATCCAAAGTGACTTACATTGCATTATCCTATACATTTGTTTCTAAGTATGTGCAATCCCCTGGGATTTCGAACCCACGACCTTGCCGTTGTTAGCGCTATGCTCTTACCACTGAGCTAGAGGAAAGGATTCAAGTCTCCATTTAGCTGTTTTTACAATCGGTATTCTTCATACAACATGTAATTCAACACCGCATCTTTCAGCTTAGTCTCGAATAATTTTCTTCAAACGTGCAACCACATTTAACCCTTCAAACTTAATAAATCTCTCACGTAAAATGCTTATCTCTTTACAGCTGTGAATTAGATTAAGTCAAGCTTCCTTCAACAGCATTAATGCCCCCAAATACCCTCCAGGGCAGCCAAGCCTTCAGCAACAAAAGGCGACGCGATGTAGCAAAACAGATCATAATTTTGTCTAGGCTGCCTTGAGTTTGCGGGGGGGTTAAGCTCAGCTTGCAAGGTCAAAAGCAGGTAATATCCTGCCAAAATCTGTTTAGTGTGCGGAGGGCTTGCGTTGACATGTGATTAGAGGCTCTGACAGATGAGTTGCAGTAAGAGGGATCCCACGTCCGTTGCCGCCCATCAGTGATTGGACAGACAGGGATGAATGCTTCCATGATGGAGCTCTAAAGAGGGGCTTGATGATGGGAGACTCCTGATCTGGACCCTCGGGGGTGATGGGGACCTATCCCGCATCTCGTTCGTCACATCTAGACCCTGAGATTAAATCAGCAAAACAGGCAGAAAATTGCTTTGAGTCGCTTTGCAGTTTTAGTTCTGGATGGATAGCTGGCTTTTTCACTTTGAAGCCTGGCTTGTTGCCACAAGAATCGAAAAAAGAAAATAAGGACCAAGCTGGCCTTTTGTAGCTGGCCTTGACTGTAATTGAATGAACGAATAAAGGAAATGCAGTATAATTATACACAAAAACGTACGCTTATCTTTATGATGGAGATTAAAGAAATGCTTGACTATCAAAAAAAGATGAGCGGTTATCATCATTATATTCCACATTTTGATCTGTGAGAAGCATATAAAGCCATTCTCCTTCATTTGAGCTCCATCAGTGCTGAGCTCAGAGCAGTATGCTAATTCTCCTGCTTACTGCCACTTTCAGATAAAACCAGACACAATGTGACTGCTGCTTTCTCATGGCAGGACTACTTTTTAGACATTGTTACTTTCTCAGACTGTGGCTGAGCCAGTTGGCTTCCGCATGTGTAATGTGAGAGGAATTTCAATGCTGGAGGTGAACCTGCTGGCCTAGAGCAAGCGATCTAAATTGGCCCTATGTTGGGTTTGGTACTGAATGCTGACTAAAGCATTTCAAAGAGAATACCTCACATGGAGCCCAGATTTATACAATGGAAGTCATAAATTATACGGAAGTATGGTTAAAGTGATTTTTACCACACTAAGTGTAGGAAACAAATTAGTTTTTTAAGTTTGACCAAATCAAATTTGTTGCCGTTCACATAGCAGAGCAATGAATTTTTCCTGCCGTTTGCAAGTAAGGTATATTTGACTTCCTTTAGAGATTTAAATGTATACCACAACTGGTGTGCGACACGAAAGTTTGAAGAGAATGCCAAACACTATGATTACAGAGCACTGGAAACTGGATGTGATTTTATTAATAGATGACAACATTCTGTTAGTTCGGTCTGTTAGCAAACTTTAATTGCTCAGAGGCTGTACTTTTATTCTGGAGCTCTGGGACGTGATGGAGTTTTCAATCATGTTTAACTGAAGTGATGAGTTATGTTATGTTTATCCTAAAAATTATTTTGAAAGGAAATTTGCTGATGTATAAGTCCAGAACTATAATTGCCTGAATTAACATTAAAATGTCAGATTTTAGTTGCAATAAATAATGTTAAGTACAGTCCTTTCTTAGAAACAGACAATATAGGGATAGTTCACCCAAAATTATCATTCTATCATCGTTTACTCACCTTCAGATTGTTCCAAACCTGTATAAATGTATTTGTTCTGCTTTACACAAAGGAAGATATTTGGAAGAATGTCAGTAACCCAAAAAATATCACCCCCCATTAGCTCCCATAGTATTTATTTTCCCTACTATGGCTGTAAATGGGGGATGGATAATGTTTGGTTTCTTACATTCTTCCAAATATCTGCCTTTGTGTTAAGCAGAACAAAAAAAATGTATACAGGCTTGGAACAATCACAGGGTGATTAGATGATGAAAGAATTTTTATTTTTGGCTGAACTCTCCCTTTAAGAAACATTCCCATTAAATGTGATCTTTAACCCAAAGCTTTCTTTTGGCAACTCTCCCATGAGTAAATTGACAGCAAGTTGTATAAACTACCCAGAAACCAGTGCCTAAACACATAAGTTTTGTGTCCAACAATACCATTTCTATAAAAACACAATTAAACAATGAATAATTTTGCTAGACTGATGCAAATTTTAGAAAGACTTTAAGGTCTCCATTTGCTTTCTATTTAATTTTATTGCTGTCACAGAGAAAAAATTGTGATTCTAAAGAAAGATATGTGATTTTTCCTTACAGGTTCTATTCTTCTTTTAGTGTGCAAATAGTAGGAGCAATGGAGGAGCCTCACAATTAAGAATTAAATTGAAATACAGTCTGTGAAATAAAGTAGTAACTTAAACCTGCAGCACAGAGAAAATGCAGTGACTACTTTAATAGCTATTCTTTCAAATGAATTGTAGCTTATTTAATCATTAGAGATAATATTCATCCACAGTCTGTTGAACATTGAGGAAGCACATCTCTTCCTCACTGTTATTTTGTTCACTCCTATGAAATCATTAAGCAGACTTTGTAGGTCACCCATGACAGAAAGCACTTGCCTTCTTGGGACGCCGCCTTAATGTGGGTCGCCTGCCGTGCTGTATAGATTGCTATTGTCTGCCAACTCTATTCACCTTAATAGATTCCATAAAAATGCCCTGACAGTTTGTTTAATACTGGGAAGAGTCGATGATGAAGAACCATGTCTCCCAGAGGTGTGCTGTATATACGGTTTCATTCTACTGGTGCAGAACCGACTTCATTAAAAATCAATAGGATGAAGTTTAGAAAATACTTCTTAATACTGTCAGTGAATCTAGACTTAAAACTTCCTGGAAGGTGTCTGATCTTGATTAAGGACAAAAGTTTACTGATGATAAACTGATAAAGCACAATAAAAACATTACAAATATGAGACCGTTTGGAAACTCTCTTTGTGAAGTAGACGCTTATCGATCGGAGAGCGTTCAGGGTCAGCCTAAGAATCAGACGCGGGTTGCTGAAAGCAGCAGCGTGGACCAGCTCATACAGTAATCATCTAACATAGAGATGGATTTCCAGGACAGCTTATAACACCGCTCAATGGTGTGGGCTTGGATCGATGGGAAAGCATACAGCCACTGTTATTATTTCATAAATGGATCTGTAGGTCATCACCAGCATGAGCAATTCTCATTCTCATTACACTGACCAGTCATTATTTTCTTTTATTCTTTTAATTCTTTACACACTTCTCATTAATATAAGTGAGATTGTTGTCTTTTACATTCTTCTAAATTTGGTTATGTGGTGCTGCAGTGATGTGAATGCTGAGTGTTTATTCCGTCTATCGTTGATATTGTGTCTGTCCGCTGGCCTCGAAACAAGCTCTTTCTGGGCTGCTGAGTATCTATGCCACTCTTCTCTATTTTGCTTGGCTTGTCTCTGGTTCAAAGGAAGTCAGAGGCAGTAGCTCTGGATCAGTGAGCAGATTCAAATAATGAATACGTCTGGCAATCATGAAAACACAGGCACACTTTCTCACCACTGTGTGTGCAACGTGAGTATTAAGGTCTCTCAAATGCCACAAAAAGTGATCTCTAACCCAAACTTTCTCTTGGCATTTCTACCGTGAGAGGATTGAGAGCAAGGTGTGAATATGACCCAGAAACCAGAACATAAATACATATGTTATGTTATATCACGTCCAAAAAGCACAAGTAAGTCATTATTACCTTTGATAGACTGTTGGAAAATTCAGATACACGCTGGTCTTGCCAGTTTAAGGTGGCGAGCTGGCAGCTGGATGACCAACTTGGGTCTGCTTGAGACCAGCAACCATGTTCCAAAAAACATGTTAAATTTGGTAATCTAATTTCATTGTCAGAGCTTAAAAGTTTTTCTTCTTTAATTCAATTTAAAGCCAATGCAAAGGGGCTAGATGTAAAGTAAAACCCCTTTTATGGCTAATCATTTCATTCCCTGAAGCAATATTTTCTCGCTCCATAGTAGAGGCATAAGATTACATTCAAAATCGGAGTTTCTTGACAGCGTTTCTTGAGTTTCCATTTACAGAGCTCTAATGATGCTGGAATATAGGATTGCAGCGATAAGAGGGTTTGTGTGTTAGAGCGATAAGCCAGAAGGGCAAATCGTGGTGTTTGCGCTGCACTGAATGGACCTGCGGTTCACTGACATGGTTGCACTTTCAGCACAGTAGCATTAAAACCAGAGGAGATACGGCTGGCCTACGGTGACATTGCCAAAGCTGAACTCAATCACGCTGATTAAGGAGAAATGGAAAGTTTAGGACATGTCAGTCAGCATTTGAGACCGGAGGACACTGGAGAAGTCTAGAGGGGTTAAAGTTTAATAATTCCTGACTTTAGCCATGTGTGCTTTTCTCGCTCGTTGTTGTAAAGTCCAGATGGAAGGAATGAAGGAGGAACATTTGTTACTTGCCGTCTCATTTTACGTTTCCAGCAACCGGTGACCCAGGGTTTATTAGCTTAACCTCTACTGCTGCCAAAAAAGCAACCTTATGTGTTCAGATGTTAAAAGCACAATTTAAAGTTCCATCACTGTCACCATACCAAACAGACCGTCCCTTTTACATCATGGTGCATGGTACAAAAACTATATTGGTTAGCCCCTAAAAAGTTTTCTTTGGGATATCGTGAGATGTGGGGAACTGCAGCAGATGTTTTTTTTGGAGCTGGAGTCTGGACGGAGGGCAAGAATGCTCATACGGTTTAACCTAGATGGTCCATAAAATAAAGTAAATTGGTGCAGGGAAAACAAACTTCAGATTTCATTTGTTTTCACACGCAAGATACATCCTTCCCCGACAAAATGGCAAGCTATTGATCACTTCTATCTTGCGTTCAAATAAATATCAACAACTTTGCTGCACTTTGGAATTGCTTTTTTGCCAACAATGAAAATTGCGTATTTCCTCTCTCTGACTGAAAATAGATAAGAAATTAAAGATTGATTTACTGTATGAGATATCTTTTCTCCAATAGAATTCACTTTTCGTTATCAGTTCCCAATGCTCACAATGCATATAGAAATCTGTATCATCACAATATATCATCTGGTTTTAAATGAGCATTAAAACAAGCTCTTTGTCTGCCGCAACAGAAAAAGTTGACCCCATTGTACTCACTATTTACCTATCTGTAAGAAAGAAACTGTCTTTTTTTTCATATTGAAATGCAGACGAAACATGTCATGATGCATGCGGGTCACGGACAACAACCAGAGCAACTTTTCTGAAGGGAAGGTCTCTTGGCTGCCAGGAACAGGTAAAACTCAGCTCGAGCCATTTTACAGTACATTAAGATCAGACAGCCATTAAAACCATCTGGACCTGCAACACTTTAACACACTGAGGAATTTATTGTTCACTGATGGCGACAAATCTTTCCGAATGCCTCTGTGGCCAATTTTAAGTGTGAAAGAAAAGAATCCATCTTTAAGTAGTATATTCGGAAGCAAAAGACCGATTTAGATAGACAGAAAGATCAATGAAAGATTGGATGGATATACAGACAGAGATTAGACTAAACATTAAAGAAGTACACCAAGTCTAATAGATGCTCCAAGTGCATTTCCAGGCCAGGAGCAGCACGAGCTGACAGCTGTTCAAACAAAGGCTAGTTTCCCACTCAGCTTTGTTCTGAGTGGCACCGTCAAAGAATACTCGGCTCATGGCATCATAAAACATTTAAACATTCCGTTCGGGCAACAACCATGTGTGGTTGGCACCTCAAACCTCCTCAAGACAATGACGGAAAAAACTAAATAGGCATTAACAACCCAGGAGGCATCATTTGTGAGAGAAAAATGGCTTTTTTGAGAATGTATCATGTTCCAAAATTCTGAGAAATTCCATGAAATAAGATAAGTGTTTGATAAAAGCTTAACTTTTCAATTTTTCAAATCAAGAAAACTCAAAAAGCACTGTCATGTAAGCTTTGCTCCTCATTTCTAACTAACAAGGTTCCTTCACTCCCAGTAGAACCTCCCTCCTATTTAGGACCCTTGGATCCAGGGGGTCTCTGTCACAGACCTCCCCCCCCTCAAAACTCCCTTTCTCTCCCTCTATCACAGACACGTATACATACTCGTGCGGTGTCTCTCAAGCCCTGCGTTTCCCAGCCTAGACCCCTCCCCCTCAAGCAGAAACTCACACAATCAACTCGCATCTCAGCTTCCTCATTCTCTCAAATGGATACAACCCATCAGCACGGACAGATCGCAGATCTCAACACCCCTTGCGGACAAGGCGAGAAGCAAGCAGCCGGCGGAGCTGGGAACTAAATAGGGAAGCGCTGGCACGAACCAGCTGCCGCTCTCCCCGGCTGGAGAGGACACGTTCACCATTGAACAGCACTGAGAGGGCTCACATCTTCTGGCAGGTAACAGACACCAGCTGACTCACATCCGAGAGACCGCAAACTGCAGACAAGCCCACCACGTGTAGAGTTACGGCGAACCTGAGATCAGATGCAAGCTACCGAGTATTTCCTGACTGAAACTGCAAGCAGATTTGGAATAATTGCTGAGTTAAGAAATGTGGACCACTTCCCCTATAAACCATAATGAGCACCCTTAAGCAAGTCGTAATGCGTCGGTATAAACGCCGCCAGAGTCCCAGACTCTGAGATAGCTAATAATCAGTACTTCAGTTATCCATCACAATATTCAACATGACTTGTGAACTATCTAGCTTATTTCACAAAAGCAATACAAAGTGACAGCATCCTCCCAATTTTTAGTCTCAATAAGACTTTCAGCGTTAAACTTACAAAACGACCCAAATATGAAATAGGCTACTCATTTCACATGCTCTTCTCTCATGCGAACAGGTAGATGCACAAATGATCTTACCTTAGTGAAACCAGTCCCTTTACCACAGGCTCAAAGATGCGCCTCTCTCAATGGCATGAAATGTGACACCGAGCAAAGGTTGCACACGTCGGTAACTTGCTTCTTGAAGTGTCTCGAGAGAAATGACAGTTCTGTCATTCCACTCTGTGTCTCTACTCTGACTGCATGTGCTCCATCCAGCCACTGTGTCTGCTGATGCTGAGAGAGGGAATGAGTGAAAGAGAGAGAGAGGGAGGGTAAAGTCCCTTTCTTTTAAACAGTAGACACTTTGCGGTCAGACCCCACTCCCACCTACCACTCTTATATACCCCCCCTTCCCTTTCTCGCTCTGACTGGAAGCTGAGGAACTGAAACGGGATGCCTCAAGGCTGTCGCAAACACACACGCACACACTTGGAAGAGAGAAGAAAGAGAGAGAGACCATTTACTATAAACTGGAGCAGCCAGTGATTGGATGAAAGGGATATATTCAAAGCTGCATTAACATACATTTCAGATTAGAATAACGGAGGATAGAGGAGGAAAGATCTTGTGTGTTTGATGACACAGCGGATGATGGGATTATGTACGGTGATCAGCATAATCAACCTCTAATCCCAAATCCAACCAGCCTTCCCATGGAAAAGAGTCGTTTTAGTCAAGGTCGGTCCTCCAAAGGTTTCAATGTCTTTTCTAAACCGAACCAACCTCCGGCTTTTCACGCTCCCCTGTGCTTCTGTAAACACACATCCCTTTGGAGTGTTTGGATATTCACCTTTCCATCTGCACTACACGCAAACACACCTCCCCCATGTGCACTGCAGGTAGAGCAGAGCACCCGACCTCACCGGCTGCAATTACCGGACTGGGCTCCATCCTGCTTTTTATGCAAACGGGAGTTTTTTCCGCCAATAAACGAAGAACTCAGACACAGCGGATGGGAAGATTTTCTCTGCCATCTTCAAACAGGGGACATGCTCTCGAAACATATTTCATTAGAGCGCGATCGGCGCGAGAAATGATGTCTCTCATCATGTAAAAAATTGACCTTCAGTCCTCTTGGGGGGCGAGAAAGCTCGGGAGATACAGAGGCACCCGTGGAGACGGGGCGCTCGCCCCCCAGAGAGGAATCAAGAACGTTTTTTCTGGTGAGAGAAAATCAACCCCCATCAGTCTGTGCTCAATAAGTCATGAATCTGTGATGATGATATCCCTGGTCGACAAGGGATTTTAATCTAGGTCTCATTTCGGAGGCTCGAACCACTACATTTCAGATCAGGCCCAGGCAGTTATCACATTCAAGTGCTTCCCTTTTTTTGTTCCAAAAATGATATCAATTTCACTTTTCTCTTCCATGGAAAAATACAATGTGGGGAGCTGGAGATGAACAAGATGAAGCGGAGGATATTTCCCAAGGTGAACAAAAAAGTACTAGTGTACGTGTGTGTGGATTTCTTTCTGTAAATGTATATAGTGGGCGTTTGGGGGAATGCAGCCAGAATGAGATCTGAACTTCTTTACAAGAGTCTTTATGAAAGTACATTAATAATACGCCCACCTTATGTCACATATCCAGCCAATATGTCTTCATTATCAGCAGGCGGAAAGCGAAGGTAGTTTATGCTAACAACATAATACAACTGAAGCACATAAACATTTGTAATTGTGTCTGCACATTGCTTTTAGGGTCTCTGTCTTCCTGAGAGCACATTTTCATCTGTTCTTGCTTTCACCTTTCTCTCACACTATCTCCTTCACCGAATCACAGCACTTCACGGGGAATAGGAATGGCACTGAAGAACTCCATGTTTGTCAGGTGTTCCCATGCTGTTGACATCCACGGGAAAACGCATCCACCGGCTCTGATTTCCCAGCTGACAACGCTGCACGCTCCCTGTCAGCCAATTTCTTTCGAGACGAAACCAGACACAAACTACATGAACCCATTTTATTTGCGAGGAGACATTTAGATAATGAGGCACACATTTAAAAGAGGCACATTTAGATCCTCTGAGTCAGAGGGGAAAAGGGTCCACCCTTACAAACATTTAGTCTTTTCCTATTAGCATTTTACCATTTCTGAAGGTAAAAAGGTTTGTCCAAAAAGAAAATTTCATTTACTGACATTTTTGACTCACCTTGTGGTTAAATTTTTCCAGTGGAAAACAAAAGTAAAAATTTTAAACACCACTGCGGCCCTTCTGAAACCTCTGAAATCTCCATATTTTGTGATTTACATTTTTTTGCAATAAATCGTCATTATTAGTCACCCTATATGTTTGTCACTGGGCTTTGCAAATACCTAGCCAATAAAAAAATGACAGCTTTGACAACACAGTGTGTGTAATCAGTGTTTTTATTCTCTCCAGAAAACAGCAGCAAATTTGGATATACAAGGTCTCCAAAAATCAGTGATGATATACGTACAACTACACAACTAGTTCTTTCTGAAGTCTTAGACAATCAAAAATGTTGAAATGGAACAACCCAGTCAATGAAAACCCAGCTGAAGTCATTTTTTATATGTGGAAAATATAACCATAATAATAATACTGACTTATTATTATTAATAATAATATGGCCTAATTAAGGCCATGTCAAAAATGTTATTTTAGTGAAATGAATGGTTAAAATCAAACTTTGATGCTCATTATATCACTACATTCAATTTGATTCTGAGACTTTAGTTTGGTTTTTACAGACTCGGAAATTTCAACCACAAAGCAACAGGGTCCAGACTGTTCTTTCAAATTATTTTGACATGCCAAAACAATGAAGTTACACAATCTCATATGTACGTTGTAGTAATTGACTTTAGCACTATGATGGTTAGGTTAAGGGGTGGGGCTTAATCATTTATTTTTCTACTAAATTTACCATTTTGTAATGAAAGAATGTTTTTGCAAATATTTGAGAAATACCATAAAAATGGTCACATGCACAAATAGACTGCACTTTACTTTACTACTTAAAGTGCAGTAGACTAAGTAAAGTAAGTAGACTACTTACTTTACTTTAATTTTTTTTGTGTATAGGCTATAGGATTTTTTACACCTATATATAAAAATTAATAAGAATGAGCCTCTCTCTAAAATAGTTACGAATTCCTGTCAGATCAGATGTCCAGTACTGGTATATTTGTTTCAACGCTAAATGCTAAAGAAACAGCGCAGTAGATATTTTTCCACATTACTGCACATTTGCAGCGCAGAGCTCAATCTACCAACAGGTAGTGTTTCTACAAATTATTAAAAAGGCTGCTGAGAGCACAGGCTGCATACACTACATTTACCCACGTAATTGCTGGCAGGAACACGATGGCTTGACGGGTAGCAGGGCACTTTCTATCAGCACCGGTGAGATGTAATTATGAGCGGAGAAGTCCTGCCTGAGGCTGTCAGAGGAAAGAGGGGGATGTTGAGAGAAAAGACAGTTGCAGATATGGAGTCAACACTCACAGTCACCCTCATGACCTGAACAGACCTGTTTACCTCATTAAAAATGAATTCACAAGTAATATTGGCTTATGTCCTGCATCCTCCGTCTCCAACCCAGTCCTTCCCAAACCCAGCCCGAGGAGGATGGGTTAACTGGGTGGGAAGATCATCTGGACAGTGAGCAGAGGTTAAAGTGTCTTTCTCTTACCCAAAGTGTGCTGCCACTAGAAATTGAAATAGGCCTATATTAGTGTAAAAAGCATAGATTAAGCGCAAAAAGAAACTGGCCATCAGTGAAAAGGTGCTGTGGTTATATATTAAGTTAAGAAAAAGAGATTGATTCATAATTTATAAAGCAAGTGTTTGTATGAATACAGTGATACACAGGAAGAGGTGAAATGCTCTTTTCTGCCGTCAATGTTTATGCATTAATCCGGCATAGGCGATGCGGTAAATTATGGTCATTAGGCTTTGGGGAACGGAAAACAGCTATTACTGCCCTCAGATATAGAGGGTGGCTTTTTACATAATAGCAAGTATATTATATAGGCACCAAAACACGAGAGCGGATAAAAGATTTGTTGCAGATGCATGTGATGCGGTGATAATCAAATGTGGCAGAGAATGTTTTAGACCACACACAGGTCAGCACTTCCATGCACGTATATAAAAAGCCTGTAAATTTCGCAGGACAAAGACAGGAGATTAGGTCTTTCTGTGACCTCCATGACCTAACAACCTCTGAGGGGTTCAGACCTCGGGAGCCACCGAAATCGTCTCAGACTTGTTGCTTTTGTTCGCCGATGGATGATGAACATCTCTCAGACACAGAGACACGGTATGTGAATATCCATAAAAATGTCAGATTTACTGCCTTTCGGAGAAAATGCGCCATATTCGACCACACTGCACTTCCCATGAATTTACCACATTTACAAGAGGCTCCCTTCAGCACTTCTGATGATAAGATGGAAATAGAGAAGTGCAAAAAATCAAGAACATTTACAACTAGCGTTAAGGGTAATTTAGAAAGGAGAATCTGCATCTTTTAGTATTCACGGGTCTGTATATTTTTAAAAAGAGGTGTTCTTTAATTCAGCAATGCAATGGAAATTGATACACATTCCTTTGACATCAATGGCGCTGAAAAAATAAATCCCATCTCTCAAGACTAGCTCTGTGAGACAATGTGAGTCCAGTGAAAGCAGAGAGTTGGGGGTTGACAGAGATTTCTATTCTGAAAGAAGATTCTATCGACTGAATAAAAGATATAGAGACGAATGTGTTTCCCATAGCTCCTAAAGGCAATGCAACACAAACATCATTTACATTTATGCAAATATATCAGTAAAGTTTGCTAGCTCATTAGCGAATGTATACATTCGGTGGATTTATATTCAAAGATATGTTCTCACAAAGAAATCTAGATTGTAAGTTTAAACACAAACCTGAACAGAATCCAAATGAGAAAGGCACATTGAGAATATTTTTTGTTTAATGCTCATATGGTAGGAATCTCACCGCCTGTCTGTTTGTTTGAGTCCATGATTTTTTTTGCTTTCCATCATCAGGGTGGATCAGGTGGACGGGACCTGAAGCCTAAAATCCTACATTCCTGTCAACTGCTTGTCATGGTCGGTATGAACATCGAAAGACATACCAGCCATGTGCAGTTCTTATTTAAGATGCCTATTAATAGAAGAGTTGAGAATCAATGCACCAAATAAGCTGTGTTTAATGGAAGCTCATTTCATTCGATTTTTTTTAATCTACTTCCACACAGCCATTGTTTTAGTACCAATAATTAACTGCGCATGACTGAAAATTTTAATAGTAGACATGGGATGCCTAAGGTCAAACTAAACATCACTGGAATGTCAGAGCCACATAGGGAGATAAATCAACTGTCACATCATGCCATTATAGTAGCCCAAAATACACTTGCTCCACACTTTAATTTATTGCATGGAAGTATGGTTAAGATTGACATTTTTCCACTAATATATACAGACTATGGAGTATTCCTGACAGATATGTCTAGCCATCAAAGTTGTGACTGAATAATATAAGAATCATATTTATTTATGTCATAGTTTCATTCCTTTTACTTCCCTTCATGAATTGAATTAACAGTTAGGCGTGCTAACCGTTAGCATCCACCTATGGCGTGAATTCATGCACCACCACAGACAGCCCACACACATGCGCTGAGAGCTGTTTATACTCAATGTGTTCTCCGTTAACTGTTCTCCCAAATAACAGGAAGGAACATATTAGCTGAACTAGCAAGAAGAAGCAGTGAAAATAGGTAGACAGCTGCCTGGTGTGCCTGCCTCTAACTTGGCTCAAGTGTTTTGCAGTTTACACAGAAAACCCATCAAAAGCACATAAAGTTTTATATTGCATAAAATAAGATCATTATTTTTTTAAATCCAGGTTTTTGTACTTTAAAAAAACAGTACTTTCATTTTATATTATTTATTATATTATACTATACTATAAAAAAGTATTATTATTTGGGAATATTCGGTTTACAAAAGTTGTTTACAGACATAAATACTTAACTACTTTAACTTTACACAGTAAAAATAGTACACAAAATGACGAATTAATATAAAAAAATTCTGTATATTTTTCTGTTTCACCTTTAATTTGGCATTGCATTGCGATGTGTTTTAGCATTATTCGAAATGTCCTGGCAAAAATGACCTGTACATTTTTCATACATTTTTTTACAGTATAGAAATACGAAACGAGAACAGCTAAATAGCTGTGAGTGCAAATTGAACAACATGAGGTCAAGACGGAAAGCTATCATATTCCATCTGTATATTTTGATGAATTTTATCATGTTGCTAACATGAACCAAAGCTCTGCCTGTGTTTCATCACACTGCTCCTTAAAGGCATAGTTTCCCCCAAAATGAAAATTTAATTACCCTCATGTCATTCCAAAGTTTTTTGACATTCTTTCTTTAGCAGAAAACAAAAGAAGATCTTTTGTAGAATGTCAGTTACTAAACAACTTGACACATTTCTCAAAATATCTTCTGTTGTGTTGCATGGAAGAAAGAGTCATATACAAGTGTGGAACGACATGAGGTTGAATCAATAATGTCAACAATTTTATTTTCAGGTGAACTATCCCTTTAAACAGAATGTTACACAGTTTATAAGTGAAAATATAAATGAATCCGATTCCAAACCCTTTCTCTCCCTCATTCCATTCTGACTGAAGTACAGCTCTCTTTGCATGTCTGATATTTCAATCTTCTCCTCAGCTCCCCATCCTTCCTTTCTAAACACCTCATCCCTCCCTCCCTCCACCCCTCTCTCTATCCGTCCACCTCCATCTGCCTTTCCACAAACAGCTCCAATGACATCGCACGATGTCCCGTGCTTCCGCAGAAACCGCGTAATCCTTACACCACCATCACGTCGAACTCAGAGAATGACTGTTTACCCCTGTGACTTTCAGCGGTTGTGACAAAAGACGACACTCTTATCCAATGCCCCCTGCCTCTCCTTCCCTTCACAAAATAAATGGGGTAATACATCAGTTTAGACACGTTTTGGCACTTTTATCACAATGTTCACTCCTTCCCTTCACCTTATCGAGTCTGGAAATATTGAAGCGAATGTGAGCGTCTATCTGAACCCTAGGAGCATTAAACCGTATCTCTGGCAACACTGGGAATGAGGCGTCGTTACCGGTGCTGAGTAGAGAGACACGCCGCCAGTTTGGACGGATGATTTATTCATACGAAGCAGGCAGAGACACAGGTCTGCATGTCAGGGTGTATTTCTGCAGAGATTAAGATGTCCTGGAGGTTTATGTCTCTGTTTCTCAGAGCCGGGACCTCAATAACATGTGTTGACTGCGTGCCGCAGAGAAGACTAAGCTTTGGTATTCCGGCGAAGCTTTACAAGGTTATCTTTTGACAAACACAGACGCTTCACAAATCCTGGAGTTAGAAAACTCTTTCATCTGTAGGTGATAACTGCCTGAAATTGAACCTACAAATTTGTAAGCGTGGTGCTTTTTATAACTTTACTGATAGTTTACTGTGGGATGGATTGGGTGCGGGGCTATTGCGCTGGAAGCATGATAGGAGATTTCCTGGATGGTCTCATTTAAGACGCGGGCTTTGTGAACTTCCAGCGGGGCACTGAGCTGTGGATCGTCTTCAGGCTTTTCTTTGTCCTCTCTCTGCCATGCATCCTTGCTTAGATGAATGAGGGGGCGGAGAGGGAACAAAGAGCAGGATAAGGGATATTTTACGGGGCAGATGAGCTCAGTTGAGGTTATGGCGAGTTGCTGGGAAATCTTGGGTCAGCTCTGTTCTTTCAAACCCTATACAATACCCATTATGAGAGAAACACCAGAGCAGGTCTCAGATCAGTTTGAAAGTCTCTTCTGTCAGCAATGGAGCATGCTGTCAACTCATTATTACCTGCACCAATGGGACAGGCGTGTGTGGAGCCTGTACACACACCTAATTTGTATCTGTCTTTCTGCACCTGTCTCACTCAACAGGCTGCTCACATACTGCTGCAGAGACCAAGATGTGTGTTTTGCGACTATTTTCACAACTTTAAAACCGTAACAACAAGGAATATTTAAATATGTTTGTGTTTCTGTAGATAGCAAACAATTAAGAATAACATTACTGTCTGTATTCGATTCTGATTCAAATTAAATATATTTATTGTATAATGGCGGATACACTGTATTAAAATTGACCTTGACAACCAAAACCTACTGCAGTTTAACATCTCTTGTATCGTTTCACTGTTTTTTTCTTTTATTAATAAAAAGTCCAATAAAATCAATATTGTCCAATCAATAAATCAATATTTTCAATACTTTATTTACTTAAGTAGCCATATACTGTTTAAAGAAGGATGTTCTATAGCTGGTCATGATAACAAAACACACCGCTGCAGGAATATGCAAGACCTGATCATTCCGTCCCGAGTTTATTTTGCGATAATGAATGACTGACTGACAATTATTGTTTCTTCATGAAATACTATGAAAATATCGCCATTTCTCCAAACGTCCTCCCCTACAGGGATACTGGCCCGTCTGTCTTCTTGACTGAGTTTAAAATCTCATTTTTCAGTGTGATAGCATGGCATTTTCGTATGCTATCGTTCAATCCTTATATTTTCCTGTGTGCTCTTTCTCACATGACCTCTGAAATACCATCCCTTGGCAAAGCCAAATAATATTCACACTCAACCCCGTCCTCTCCTTTTCTCTTTCTTATCTTCATTTCTTTTCATCTGTATATCCACATCCCTTGTGTGAGTAATCCTGCCGGGTGCTAAATAGAGGACAAGTCACGCCTCAGCACGTGAGCTAGCACTGTCAACTCAACAGAACGCTTTCTCTCTCTTTCTCACACACACATACACATACTCTCACGTTTTAATACATTATGCACCTGTGCCTGTGCAGAACACATCACAAATGTCCATCACATTCCACCTGGAATAGCAAACTTGGCTATGTTTGACTTATTCCACCAAGCTGTGTTAACAATAACCTCTAAATCTAAAAAATGTGAGACAGAGATGTTACTGGGTTACATCATAGAGAGTTATACAGTGCAGCATATAGAGAATGCTACTGTACATTTGAATAAAGTGTATAAAAGATTAAGCAAACTAAGTTTGACTAAGACACAACAAATGAATCGAAGTACAGTAATACACAATTTTCTTTCACAACATTGCATTTGAGTTTCGTGTCTTTATCTGTGCAGAAAGAAAATACGTTTATGAGGAACAGTTTGTTCATATCGGTTCGGTTTAATGTGGAGATGATGCCACACAATTTTTGATATAGTAAAACATTAACACTAAGGTCAAGTCTCAAAGTCAAGTTTTCCTGTTGCTCAGAGGTAAGAGCATTGCGCCAACAATGCAAGGTCATGGGTTCGATCCAAGGGGGTTGCACATGCATAAATGTATAAGACATTGCAATGCAAGTCGCTTTGGATAAAACCGTCTGCCAAATGCGTAAATGTAAAAAAGTAATGAATAAAATATTTTTAAATGCCGTGATATTGCTCTCCATCAGTGCGCTTCAATTACTACTTTGCTATCTTTGTACAACTGTAACACATGCGAAATGTAATACTGAATGTCGAATTAAATGAAATTAAATGTATTTGAATATAATTATTAGGTGCATAAGTACATGTGTTTTGTTAAAGTGCTTTGCTAAGTTTCCATTCATTTGTTTGATACTGTTACTACAAAACCAAATCCCACACGACCCAGCAATCGGCTCTGTGTTTACAGGTTATTAGGTTGGACAGGGTTTGTAGCAGAATAGATCCCAGCTTGTGTCCTCTCAACCTGAGCTGGACTTTAGACGCCTTACCCAACTAAACTTTGTTTGACACTCCAGGCATCAAACATTTGAGGAATCAGAGCTGCAAAGAAACCAGAAGAACCGCTGGTGTCAGTTTATGTACGTTATTGAACAAGTGTCTTCAAACCATAATAAATTGGAGATTAAGAGAAGCTTATTGCTTTGAGACTTTAAATAAACAACTTCTTTGTTGAGAGGCGAGAGAAATGTGGGCAGCAAACAGACAAAACATAGGAAAACTTTTAAACATTGATTTTGCAGACAGGCTCCAGTAAAAACGCTATTAGATCAATGCCAGAAGAGATGTATAGGGTAATGCACGCTTTTAAATAACATGGCATTTTATAGGCACTCTGAATTTTACTTCAGATTTAAATGTGAGTGACATTTGTAAGGTAAATGCCAAGATGGACCACTTAAAAAAACATTGCTCTTTCAGCTCTTTTCATGTAAAGCTCTACATACTGCATAATGCGTATATTTCTGGGAGAAAACAAGAAAACATTAACATAATTTTTACACTTGCATGCAGTTAAAAAAGAACATTTACTGATTATAACAGAATCATTCTCTCCAGGTGTTTCACAATGCAACCTCACTTCGAGACCATCACATTTTGTCAATTGTCATCAAAACAATTTGCTACAACAAGAAAATCTAAAGATACACATGGACATATCCATGCTGATGTCTCATTTATACTGTCCCTTCAGGTGTCTGCACCACACATTTTTAACTGTTACTTTAACTTTCTCTCTCTGTCACAATTCTGAGCACAAAAACATCCCAGGTCACCTTCAGCCGCCAATCACACCTATTGTTTGCACTTAAGCTCTCCCTAAGGACAAAGCAAGTGCAATTACAGCTTGAAAAATTCCAACAGCAACGCTCCACAAATCTCCATGAGCTCTCCGGGGACCCAGGTGTTCTGAAATAACAGTGAAATCTGCCAGTGCATACACCTCAACAGCTATGCCTTTATGGCATTCTCATTTTTACAAAAGTATATGTGAAATTTTCAACACGAATCTGCAGCGAATAGCTCTTAAAGAGTCCCTAAATGAGCATTTCTGCCCCTTTTTACGGGGGGGTGGTGGGTGGTAAGAATCCTGCTAGTGTTCCCTTCCAATAAACTACCAGTTCAGATTTCTAAGAGGCCCCACAAACCTCCCGGAGTGGTAGGGTCATTCTTTATTTTCCTACCCCTACACATGGCCCTTAAAAACCATGGAGGCATGTTTTGAGTTTACCACATGCAATGCAAACCTATGCAGATTTTCCAATTATTTTAAAGCACACATAATGTTTGAAATATGTCCAGGGACAATCTATAGACAACAAAAATAAAAAAAACTTCAAGAACACAAGAAACAGTCAAATTATTTGCAAAGTTAGAGGGATAAATATTGTTAATATGCTAACAATGTCTCCGATTTGTAATGTTCAGAAATTCAATGTTGGTTGAGATATTCAAATTGCATTCAAACTCACTGACTCTACAGTCAGATCTGCCAAAGTCAAATCACAAATGTTTAAAGATAATAAAAACAAATTGTTTTCTTGTTACATTTTATACAGAGAAGACGAAAAGCGTTTAATCATGTTTAAGTTACACATCTTTAAACTACTGTTTGTTATGTTGCCATGCATTCTGTCACTTCCATTCTTCCATGTGTTTGTGAAACAGGTGAGTTTGTAATCTAGCGTTCAGGGATTCAATCTGTAATTACAGAACTGACTTCTGTTCAAGATTGCAAAGCCAAGGCAATTTCCTCCCGAAGACTTCAACACTTCCACCGTGTATTTAAATGCACATGCAGGAACATTGACAAATCTGGGCCAACAATCAAATCCCTCGCCTGCTTCCCATGTATTAAAGGATTAAAAATAACATATAGACAGTGCCAGAAAAAAAGAGAGAAAATGTTCTACTGATGTGTTTGCTAAGGAGAACGGGTCCTTTTTTAATTCTACTATAATGGTTTTTCTTTGTGGAAAAAATATGTACTTCAAAAAGAATGATGGGTTTTGTAACACTTTTAACCTGGTCTCCGCTTGTGAACAAAAAACTCTCATTTTTCAAAGATGGCATCTCTATGAATCACAGGATACATTGTGATCTTTAGCACACACAATCCTGATAAGCGTCTCCCTAAATCTCCAGAAACCTGTGAAAGGTAACACCATTGTCCAAAAAACTGCTCTATAATGACATCTGAAAGTTTGATATACACTTACCTCCTGTGGTCACTAGAAGTTCACAGTGGCAGATGTCAAGACCTGTGTAAAAGGAAAAAAGAAAAATGACCGGCCAAATAGAAACTAATCTGCTAACATATTTCTTATTGATATGTTTATGGCACACATTATCAATTAAACAGGTTTAAGCAGTTTCAGTATAGAGTCGCATACACAAACATGACCAAAGACGTATCGCAAAGCGGATGGTTTACATTAAATATACTGTTTGAATACTCATGTTGCATTTCAGTCGTCTGTTTTCAACTCTGTTTATAATGCAAAGAGAAATTTAATTTAAATTGTACTTTCCCGTTAGCACAAATCAATTTCTGACCCCTCCAGGCGTAACGTAATGAAAATTTATTGAGAAAATAGCACCCGATTATTTGAGGAAATTTCGTATGTATTTCCAAAGCAATCACAGAGAGATATATCACCTACCACAGTTACCATGACAACATATTACTTTTGCGTTCTGATTATTCAGGGCAACTGGTTCCACACCGGATCTAGAACCCATGTGTCACTCCGCCATAATGTTAACAAATATCCTCATCCTTACTCGCAAAAAAATATAAATGACTTGAACATTTCAATCTAACAAAGCAAAATGTAATATTTATGTTTTGTTCTTTAGAAGTCTTTGCTTTTAGTAGAGGGTGTTACATGTAGTCGACCACAGGGATAAGAGACACTGTATATGTGGACGTCTGAGAGCAAATAGATCTATTAGGTGTAACTGGAGATGCACATTTGCTTGAGGTCATGACCTTTGGTGTGCATTCGATAAAGTACGAAATTGCAATAGGTCCGACCGGTCTTTTTTTTTTTTTGAACCATTCAATAGACATATTCATAACAATGCCCCCAGGTGAGAATGAATCCTTAAGGTGATGGATCTACGAGCAATCACATAAACCCACAGAGATTTTCACTGCTTGGTTTCATAGCAACAAGCTGACATGGAGCAGAATCTCATGTCCTTCAAAACAACAAGCCCTTAAAACTCCCCGCTAATTTAAAGCTTGACTTCAAAGCTTAGGTTTGGTTCATAGAGATGGAAACGTAGCGCCGTCCAGAAACCATAAAACAGTTAAACGACGAGTCTTCGTCATCCCACTGCAGCTGCACATTTCCACAGATCTCCTCCAACGTACCAACCTTTCACTCAAAAACTTGAGTTCCTTAAACATTGATTAAATTAGCTCAGTGACTGACTGCCAGCTCAAGCATTCAAAGATATGCAGAAGATGGCCACATATGTGCAAGCGCTGGATAAAACAGCATGGGTATTTCTGATGTATTACAGTTAAATAGTAAAACATGAGGGGAAATCTTGAATTTAAATAAAACTCAACACTGGCAGATTAAAATATAAATGACGCATATTATATATGTTAAGCCAAGGTAAATAAAATGAACATGGAAAAACATGAAACTCAAATTCAGCTGCATTTCCACTTTGGTACACTCGCGTCTCACAAGCAGTGCCAAAATCTACTCCTTCTGCATTCAATAAAAGTCTAACATCTCTAGAATATTCTTTTTCAGTGAGACAGCAAGTTTGAGGAAAGAAGTGGACATTTCTGAAGGGCATTGAAACGTCGAGAAAAAAGATTATCAGGGCACTGAGGCATCTCCGCTCTACCCTCAGTTGTCATCACCTGTCCCCTCAGACGGGTCTGAGACCTCTACAACCCCCGGATACTAAATTACTCTCCCTCTCTCCTCCGGTTCTCTCATTTCTTTTTCTACCAGTCAATCAACGCAGCCCGCCACGCATTCCAGACTGACGCTTAAGCAAGGACTTATCCAGCAAGACGTGTAAAGTTCAAGCAGAACATCCACAGCTCCCTTCTCTGAGAAGATTAATGGAGGTGAATAACTTAAAAGTTCAACCGTCTTTCTGTCAGCCGTGTGTGGCAGATTTTCATTTTTTTTACTTCCTTACAGCGATCTATAATGGAAGTCTGTATTCACTGGTGATTTCGCTCCCCACCCAGACCATCTAATGACTGGTGCATCCATTTATCTCAATATTCACTCCGTGACATAATGGGAGACTGAAGGGGCTAGACTTACAGGGTTCATTCATGTGTGACTGACATGCACAGCAGACCCCTGATCCCATTGTGGGCCGGGCTGCAGACGCCTGCAAAGTCCATTAGAGAAAAGGGGTGTGCATTGAAATGCTGGGAGAGTATCGGAGAAGAATGAATGGATGTGGTGGCCCTCTTGTTTTTGTTTCCGTAACTTCGTAAACGGCAGGGTTTAAGACAAAGACCACACTGTTTCAGCCTTAAGGTGCAAAAGAGAGGATGGAGACGACACACAACAGCATGTTCGCATTCTTCTACGACTGCTGAAAGACTGGCATTACTTCAAGTTTCATCCCTGAAGAACTGTTCAGTGTAATATTAAAACACAAGTATACATAAGTTTATAATACATAATAGTATACATAATATTTCATTAATATTCACAGCCACGGATTAAGGGACCATTCAAATTAATTTAATCAGCATTTCTATATGTATCGTGGCCAGTGTCTGTTGAATTTCAACTAAATCAAACCTCAGGGGTGACAAAGTCATCCAACAGCAATGTGAAAGACTGACAGCATGACAAGACACATGAAAGCTATGATAAAATCTACAGTAGGTTATCAGATAAATGTTTTTTTTTACTTTTCATAAATACACATATATGTGTTGCATTGCTTATAAGTGAATATGAACTTGTTTTTTTGCAGTATTTTAGGTCTGAAAAAATACATAAAATCTTGTCTGTTAGCTTGACCTCTTTCTCCATTTTTCATTTTCTGCAAATAAAAGCAAATAGAAACAATATTTGTATTTGAAATTTGGGAGAAATGTTGTTAGTATTTAGAATAAAACAAAATGATAATTTTACTTAAACAAATTCATGAATTGTCTATTGATATCTATCAATAGACATATACGGTTATGCTATACTGATATATACTGAGATTAAAAAGAAATAAGTTGCATGAAGTGCAGCAATATGCAATAAATGTTTTTTAAAATCATCACATTCTTTCTCTTTATTATTTGATCTTATTAGCATTGCAATGTCACATCCCTCCACAAAGCATTAGTGAGTCATCTGCATTCAACCAGAAAAGAAACCCACGGATAATCACAGCTTTCCATTTTCTCCTCTGGTTTCCAGTCTCACACAGCAGGTTTCACTCCCATCATACCTTGGGAGTATCAGAGCATAGTCTTATCGAGAGACCTTGGGATGCCTATATGGGCTCATCCAGTCTCAGCATGACACGTAATGCAGATATATAGATACAGATCGCTCACAGTCTTCACTGTATCTCGTGCCCAATAAGTCGGTTACCGGCCCAACTAATTTTCTCCCAAAACAATCACCTACATTGTGAAAGTAATGAATCACTTAATCCTGAAATATTACCCACTGAAGTACACCGGACCCTCCCCCCTTCTACTCTTGTTTCCCCCTTGTTAATATCCTTCCATCACCTAGTCAGAGATAAAGAAGGGCTGTGAACACAAGTATGCCTACACATATCGCCTTCGTTCCACAGTCATATTTGAGAGGCATTTTTATCAGGATCCCTCCTCTGGAGACTGGCATATGGCTGCACCATACCGGCCGTCTGTGATGTGCCCTGCTATTGACACACCGAGTTATTATTGCCTCCTGGGAGCTCTTAAAGAAGCAGCAGTAAACATCTCCATGCTCTGTTAATCTGCTGGTATGACGGCTTGCGTTTGAATGAAAAACAGAATGTAAACAACTATACAGAATGCATGTCAAAATAGAAATATGGGGCAGATTTTAAAGTTTAATTTAAATGTTTAGGGTCATTTAAATGGTACCATACGTTGTATGGAGATTCGATGATGTACAATAAAGCCACATAATTTTGCTCATTTCCATAAACCATGAACCGTGGAAATGGATTGTATTACATATGTTACACATAAAATTGTAATTTTGGTCAAAAGAAAACCGTTTTCGCTATAGAAAACCAACGCAAACATGCAATTCAGCATCAAGCAGAGGATTATAGCATGACAGAAACATGTCATTTTAATCATGTGCGTGAACCTGCATATCTTACCAGAGATCTCAACAGACAGTTTACCTCCGGAAAACAGTAAGTACATAAACGTGTGTCAGATTCAATTTCCAACCTGTCTTCTAATTTCATGATCTACTCATTAAGCCTGTCTAATTAATATGCATAATGTTATTCACAAACATATGGTAGAGCAAAGACATAGTTAAGCTATGAAGATATTAATAGAAGTGCACCTTACATCTGCAATTCCGCCATCAAAATGTTGATCAGAAGGTTCCGCTGTCGGATTATAGAATCTTAAAGCAAACAAGAACATTTCTTGTCATTTCAGTTCATTAACACCTTCATGGACGTAACACTCTCTATTTGAGACCCTAGATCACAAAACCAGTCTTAAGTATCAACGGAACATTTTTTGTGAAAGACAAAAATACATTTTTAATTACAAGGATATTAAGTAAATATCATGTTTCATGAAGATATTTTGAAAATGTCCTACCTTAAATACATAAATACTTTATTGTTGCGAGTGGATAGCCTGTCACATTGCCCCTGATTAACAACTTCAAAGGCAATTTTCTCAATATTTCGATTTTTTTTGCATACCTTCAGATTCCAGAGTTTTAAACGGTTGTATCTCAGCCAGCTATTGTCCTATTCTAACAACTCATACCTCAATAGAAATGTTGACTGTCAGTCATCAGGCCAAAGAAAGCGGACAAAGTTCCCAGACATTCAGTATGAAGCTATGCGAGACTACCTTTTTCAAGACTTCCATGTGTCATCTCTGCAGAGAAACAAATATTTGTTCAGACTTCTACCCTGATCATTTATAATCTTATGGTACATTATCCTCTAGGCATGAGTCATCACAGGCAAGTTTGACTGAATTTCTCTTTCAGTCTTCTCTCTCTCTCTCACTCTCGCTCTCTCTCTCATTTTCTTTTAAACAGTGTTTTCATTATATATTAGACATCCTTTCATTGACGATATCATCACATACCATGACCTCAGTTTAACCATCAGATGAAGGATGCCTTTTCATGCGTGTTAGAATAATATACTTGGAAAATGACCTCACTGTTTGATTCTGCCACGGGAAGGTCGAGGTTTTGCTGTTTTCTTCTGTTAATAAGAGAGCAAAGAACCCAAGTGATGCTAAATCCTGTTTGTCCTCCAGAGCTTCTCTGATTACTACAAGACCCGGTCAGAGTCAAGCCATTTTAAACCGCTCAATGAGATGAGGGAAAAATGCTTTGGATGACACAACACAGACCCCAAACACAAAGAACCAAAAACATGACCGAATGCTCCACAGTTCTTGAACACAGCTCATCATCGTGTACTTCTTAAATTTGGTTTGGTTTGCATATACAAAAAGCTTTTTGTGTACAAATAAATCTTCATAACTGTCTTTACCTTGATTGAATACGGAAAGCTTATAATAATTATCTATAAGTTGAGCTGCCAGGTAAGATTTTGCGAGAAATGTCAGTTTGATGTCATTTGACTTCAACTCAGGTAAAGATACATATCATCGTTGTCCTTTCAAAACCGTGGATGTCCAAATTCGCTGTTTTGTAGGAAAAAAAACAATGTACTCGTTAAATGGTCAAATACTGTGATGTAAAAAAACACTTTTAATACTTTTTATTGGTTAGATATTTGCAAAACCCAGCGATAAACATAGAAGGTGACTAATAAGGATTACAATTATGATAAAATCACGAAATATGGAGAAACAAACTTTCAGAAGGACAGCAGCAATATGTATAAAACCTGCAATTTTGGTTTCATACAGATATTCCCTTATAGAGACAAACGTTATGGAACATAGCTTTAAAGGGATAGTTCACACAAAAAAATTAAATTCTGTTGGTAACCGAACAACAGCACTACCCTTTCACTTTTTTCACTATTGTATGGACACAAAACTTTTGAATAGGTACTGGCATTCTTCAGTTACCAACATTCTTGAAAATATCTTCTATTGTGTTCTGAGGAAGAAATACAGGTTAGAAACGACAAGATAACTAAATGATGACATTTTTGGGTGAGCTATCCCTTTAAGTATGACATCCAAGATCTCTATTGATTTTTATATCATGAAATCAGGACTTCATTCTTATACCATGGGAAATTCTCATCAGGAAGAGTTCTTTCAATCTGGTTTCATGAAGCTGAATGGTCAACTTGGTACTCAAGTACATCTGAGAGAGTGATGATGTCAGAATGATAAACCAGAGCTGAACATTGATGAGCTTCTTTCCTCTTTAAGAGAGAAGAAGAGATCCTCAACAGACCCTTGATGTAAATAACTCTCAGGGGAGATTCAAAGCTCACTTTCTTCAGATTTGGTAAAAAGGAAACCATTGAAGTTTGTTGTTTACCTGTCCTTTGATTGGCTAACTCTCCTCTAGTCCAATGAACATCCACAGCAAAAGTGCCATGGAAGGTGTTTTTCCCTATCATCCCTTTGTCATTAATTGGCTGCCAAGTGCACTTGACTGTGGAAAGATGAAGCTCTCTCTCCACGGACTATGTGTTCAATTCAGGGGAGCTGAGGCCAAATGAGTTTTGTTTGTGCCAGAGCCCAGTGGGGAGCAGGGGACAGCTGAGTGGTGTGTATTCAGTGTGTGTACGCACTGTGGTCGAGTGGCCGTTAAGTGTCACGCAAGCTCAGCTCACCCTGCTCTTTATATCCATTTCAGGAGCCAATATGGGCATGTCATCAAAGAGCGGTCAATTCATTGTGTAAATTCAGTCTCATATCTTGGAAGGAAGCCAAGGATGTTGCCAGAACAAAAACCAAACAGCCTGAAACTGGTCACTGATTTAGTTGGTTCAGATTGACCTTATTGTTATTTATAATGTTTGTGTTATAGGGTAGGAACGTCCAAAAATCTCCCAAACCTTATCCTTGCTCATTTGATCAGAATGGGGTTCTGGACTACATCTGCCTTGACTCATTTTGTTTGTCTGTAGTCCTGACTGTGGTCTGTAATACTGGCATGTGTTAATTTAGTCTACTTAAGTGAGTTTAAGTTTATTTGCTTATTTCCACAAAAGTCCTCTGTCCAAGCTGACTCCTGTAACTTTTTGGGCTTTTAAGGGTTATTGTATTCTTGATCCTTCTATGACGATCCCATTAGGATCAGCTTACAGAAAAAAGCACTTGTCAGCCAAAGGTCTAGACATTTATAAACAGAAGCCATGGAGCAGAAACATCAGCACGATAGACTAAGAGACTATAGTCCAGTCAAAGGATGCTTTTAGGGCTTAAGGTTATTCAAATAATGGTTACCCTTTGGACCCATTTATTTTGGTTGTTAAAAAATGGTTCTCTCTAGCACAAATGTGTTTACCCCATACAGAATATTATAGTTTCAAACTTTTGGTAACAATAAACACAGAACTTCACACTTTCACGTTCATATGAGGGAGGAAAATTTTCCTGTCTCAACAACTCAATTACAAAACTACATGCTTCACTTCGCCAATCTTTCTTTTTCTGGTTCAGTAAAACCTATCATTACATGCTTCAGTCACCGATTTCCATGGAAACTTCTGTCTGATCATAACTTGACATGAAATCATAAAAGTAGTCGATTTCCATACACTAAACATGTATATATGTATGACAGCTACAAAACAAGAAGCATGGAGGTGCATCCATAATTAACAAGCAAGTCGATATCATCATATACCTCATTCAATTATTAATCTAAAACAATTTACACTATACACCCTTACAGGATTTTATAAAAATGTAAGAGGACTTTGTTTTTCTAAATGTAACAGAAAAAAGAAAGAATGCATACAGTATGTGGTCCTACACTACTCAGCAGAGACATGATAAAGAAGATATAGAAAATCCATTATTACAACAGCAGGAAAACGTAGTGCTTGCAAACACATTAAACAGCAAACATGATAGCATAATGATACCCAGTACTCTGCTGGCACAAGTTCCTCAACCTGTCTAAAAAGTGTAACCTGTTTTCTTGCCAAGGTAATTCAGTAACAATACTGTAATCAAATACTTCAGAAAGCCTCTCTTGGCAAGCCACTCTCCACAGTCTCTCTCTCAGTGTTCTGCAGTGCTGGACAGCCATGATGTTAATAGTATTTTGGAGAATTTTAGCCACCTTCTTATCAATAAATAACACGGGGACAAAATCTTAATTTCTGGTAGCTCTGAGGAGCGAAGCTAGGTAGACCTCAATCACTGAATGTTTAACCGGTTTCCTTGCTATGCTTATAAAAGTTTACTTTACAAAGTCTGTACAAGTATTCACACCACATACACATGTAGATCCCTGCTTGTGACAGCTTGGAGGCTTATTCAATATTTGCTTGGCTATTTGCAATTTGCAGAGCCTAACATAAACCCTGCTTCCCTGCACATTCTGTATATCACAGCTAAATCAATGCATATGTGCAACCTTCTATTTCCGTTCCTATTGGCAACTGTGAAAAGGGTTCACTGGCTGAAACTGATAACAGAAAATGTATTGCAAGTTTGATGATGAAATTAGATGAAATACTTGTGCAATTAAACAATGTATGGAAGGAAATTAAATACAAATATGATTTATCTTACCAAATTTGGAAATTAACTAGTTTTGCATATTTTTTTAGTTTTATGTAAACTAAAATGTACAAAAAAAAATGTTTCTTCATATAGAAAATACAGTAAAACAAAATAAAAATGTATAGTAAAAATACGAAACACTTGGGTATTATACTACTGTATGTCATTCTGACTTCTTTACACTGTTAAATGTCCTGACTTCTCATGCTTAACATGGTCAACTTGATACACTCCCCCAGCACTCCAACCAAGTTTTTATAATTCTGGATCCCTGTGTTGTGACAGGGATCCTAGTCATTTTATTGCCTTTTCTCCTGGAAAAGCACGGCAAGGCGAATGAAAGATCCAGCCCACGAGCCAACCGACGAGCGAGACCCTTTCAGCATCAAGGTTATCTGTGCTGCGTCAAGATGGGCTTGTTACTCTTGCGATAGTGAAGTTTAGGTGTGTCTGTTTTTTCACAGCATTTCAGTGATGAATGTTATATAAACGGTGGATAAAACGCTGGATTTGGAGATCGTTTGAAACTGATAGATGGAGCGGTCCCAGTGTTAAAAGATGCCTGGCATGAACTGCACGCGTTAAGTCAAACTAAGTCATACGTCTGTGTTTTGTTGCCGGTCGACGTGTACGTGCATAATGCACAAAACACGAAGGAATTTAGGTGATTATGTGTTGTCTTCTCATGCAGTAGTTCCATCCCACTCTCCCCACTAGTCTCACCTCTAGTAGCTCGTGTTTTTCCAGAAAAAATCGTACAGCTGTATCCCCCTTTTTTTTTTAAATTTGATCAAACTAAATACCCTTCGAAGATACTACTGTATAAGAAAGATTAATATGAGATTGGCAGAAACTGCCTGTGATAAACAATCTTTAAATAAATATGTTTCTTAAAAATGTTTGAGTGACTCATACTCATTTAAAAGGCGTCTCTCTATATTTCAGGCTTGCAAACTTTAGATATTAATGGAAAGTTATCATCCTTTCCATTCTGTTCCTGGACATCACCACATCCTCTTTATGATGTCATACTCAAATCAGCAAAGTAAATTTAATAAATTACACTGTGGTCAAAAAGACTGAGTTCAATTGAAAGCTTGAAAAATCTAACAGGTCATATACTCTGAGTCTGACTTCAGAAGATATTATCTGAAATCAATCCAACACAAAAGAAGCCCTGAACTACTTTCCACTTGTTGGTTTGTTTGAACAGTACAGTAAGCCAGGTATCCACAGCACCATAGAGCAACACTCCATCCATAACAAAAAAACTCTTAGTCTCTACCACCACTAATGAACGGAATACGGGTGAGTAATCACAACCACTCCATCTTTGCGTGCACAGACCTTGAAGCTTTAGAGCTGTCTAAAAACCTTCATCTCCCTCCTCACCCCCTAATCCCACATCCAGACATACTGATTCTAGCTTGGGTTATGACACATCTTCGGCTCGCCCATCAGCATGAAGCAGATCTGAGTTCACTGTAATGGATAAAGTGAGCGATGGATATCTATCATGAAACCCAAAATGCCACAGGCTTTGAAACACTGTTGAGATGATTGCATAGACATGAAAATCTGAGATTGAGTAAAACCTTTCAACCAATTAAAAGTGTTTCCATTTAAATGAAAGACAATAAACAGGGTACAAACATCAAGACAACACTACTGAATATGCATCTACATTCTTCAAAAAAATCTGTAAAAATAGGGCACAATATAGGCTACTGTATGTATATTATAAAGGAATTTTCCGTATTCATTTGTACGGTTATTTTACCTGTTTTTACATTGTGTAATAGATTCAATTAGATTTTACCATTAACGAAAATGTCCGTAAAAAACACTTTAGCATTAACAGAAATAAAGAAAAATGTACTGGTCCTTTTAACAGGATTTTTTTACAGTGTATGTTCTTTTTTCTAATTTAATACAAATGCTTTGGATAGAAATTACAGTAGCATAGCATTAAAGCTATAGTTCACCTAATAATGAAAATTCTGTCATCATTTACTCGCCCTCTTGTAATTTCAAACCTTTATGACTTTCTATCTCCCGCAGAACACAAAAGAAGACCTTTTAAAGAAAGTTGGTAACCAAACAGCACCAGCATCCATTCACTTCTATTGTATGGAGACAAAACCGCTGCAAGTGAACGGGGTGAAATGTCGTCTTTTGTGTTGTACGGTAGAAAGTCATAAAGGTTTGAAATGACAAGAGGGTGCGTAAATCATGACAGAATTTCCATTTTTGTTTTAACTAGCCCTTTACACTGATGCTAGTAGAAAAGGTTGTGGACTGGCATGAACTCCACATATTGACCATTTCTAGAAGTTAAAGGGATAGTTCACCAAAAAATGAATATTCTTTCAGCCTCATTCCAAACCTGTAAGACTGGTTTTTTTTCTGCAGAACACAAAAGAAGATCTTTCAAAGAATTTTACTGTCCAAACATCATTATTGAATTTCATTGCATAAACAAACCATAGAGACATTTACAAAAATCATCTTCTTTTGTGTTTCACAGAAGAAAGACTCATATACAGGTTTTAAAGGACATGAAAGTTTTTGACCGAATGACAGAATTGAACATTTTTGCTGAACTATCCCTTTACCGTAGTCAATGTCACCAATTTGATTATTAGTTATTGAAGAGTCTTAAAAGTGGTCATAGCACCCTTTTCATTATATTTCTTTCTTCTGAATCCACATTTTTAGATTTTCGTGGCACACAAGACTTCCCTCAACCGGCACCACTACAGTTTGTCTGTGTATGAGACAAATTGTAGGTTTGTCTCATTTTATTCTGAGGTTCATTAATATGTCTGTGGTGCACCGTTTTTATTTTAAACTGTACTAGGTACACTCTCACTGACCGGTTCTACAAAAGCCTCTTCTGTGCCAAAATGCCACCAAAACCACTCCATTGTTCAAACTGAATACCAAAGAATCTCGCTATAATCCTCCGGCTTATGATTCGCCTTCTCACTCTGTTTCTTTCTATCCTCTGGGACAACAAAACAAGATAAACCCACCACTCTCTTTGTTTGCAGTTGATTTTTATTTACAGGACAAGCACAAGACCGACATTCAATATCGTTCCCGTGCATGCCCGGAATCCTTATGAGAGCTCACCCCAGCGCTGCTACCCATCTCCCTTCTGTATTCTGCACGTCTCATCTATCCCCACTATGCACGGCTCCTTCGGAGATTGACCCACATCTTCCAATGTGCCATCACCATGTAGTGTATGTCAGGCTTCCTGTGATGTACAGTCATACACAAAACACAGTCGGAGCTTTCAAAATATTCCCTCCGAGATGTTGCATGCATTACTGATCAGAGGGCTTTTTAATCTTATTATCCAGGTCAAGGAGGGGAGGGGGTTTGGGGGTGAGGGGAATCCTGGCCAAATCCAACACGAAAACATGAAATTTATGAAGACAGAGCGCTGGTTAATTTTAGATGGGCATGGATCAATACTTCATGTGGGTGAGTAGGCTCTTGGGAATGATTTTATTCCTGGATATATTTCTTAGGAAAAAAGGTAAACAAAGACAAACTAAATATTTAATGAGGCATCTTATTGCTCTGTAGTGAAAATTATATAAATACACACAGTGTAACATTATCACAAGGTTAAGAAGTTTTAGATTGAAAGTACGTTGTAAAAATCCTAAAACAAGGCCAAATCTCAAAAGCGCCAAAACCTAGGACTTTTTTATGAAAAAAGTGTTCACCATCCCCTCTTCCTACTGTACCTCCTAAAATGCATTGAAAGAACGCTTCTCCCCTAATAAAATGTAAAACAAAGTACCTTTCAACGTGTGAACGGAGCTCATCAGTGCTTGTCGCCTGTTGTCAGAATGTTTCTCCTGATCTGCTTGTGGTTCCTCTGAGAACTGAGACAGATGTCAATGGGGACACCTGCTTGAGTTAAAACCCAGACCCTTCACAGGATCAGACGCCTGCCCCAAAATAGAGCCCATCCCATCTGCATATTCTGACCAATTATTTGTAAAATCTGATTGTGTGGTCTGTACACTATGTTAGACATGATTATATTTCTAAATGCAAAGGGACTTATATCCTTACACATGTGACCAATTGGAAAATACCATTTGAGGCAGAAATCAATCAGAATGGTATTGCACAAGATTTAGAACAAGTGATAAATTGTGGTGAATTCTGCCATAGTCTGGACGAGGAGTTTAAACAAATCTAAGGGGCTTACAGTATCCTACCGTTGGTTTATTTTAGGGGTATGTGGGGGTGGAAGAAAAGGCTTCATTCTCAAGACACCAAGCCATCTGTTTGCTTGTTTCTTGGTGGGCTCATATCCAGAGCACAGAGATTGATTGACAGGTCTGTAATCCAATCCCTCTTGTTCCACTTGTGAGGTCCACACATCCTCTTGTAAATTTGATAACTATGCAGCACTTTGTCTCCTTCAGACCTGGTTCAACACAAGGACAATGGTATCACTGGTTTTCAACAATTCATGGAAAATGAATGTCCACAGGCTTAAGGAAATATATGTACAAGAATATAAAATGTATTATACTGCCCACCTCTTGTTAAATCTTTTTTGAGACATATTGCATCGCGTTTCATTTCACACTGTGGAGTTACATGATAACATAGTTTGGCCTATGCATTTCCATACAACGGCGAATACTGTTTCTCAACTAGTGAACATTCAATGAAAGTTGTCCTTGGCCTCCTCTAAACTAGAAGTGCATGCTCAGACTCTCTTGATGATCTTGATTTAGATTATATTTAGTGGGCAGTCATTTTACAATCTGCCACAACAGATGGCTGTTTGTTAAAATACATAACCTGTCACGTTCTCTGCACATGTTAAGACACAGATCCAAGAGTAACTGACCTCATCAAAGTTTTGCTCTGTTTATGACTACTATCAGTTAAACAAGACCTTGGAAGACCTTTTCACAAATGTCTGTCAAAAAGAATAATATGACAGACAAGCACCTAAACGTAGGATAGAAAAAGTTAATTTCACTTAATAATAATTATTAGCTGATGCTATGTTTATTATAAGCTCATGCTCTGCAGTTTCACAGTCACAAAGATGTAATTGACCTGCTATTGCTTGACATTTGGCAAAAGGGGGAAAACATGCTGAAAACATTTTGAAATCATAGACGAGAACAGTTGGAAGGAGCCATAACTCTGATGGGAGTTCTTATTTAGTCAGTATCAGGAATCCTGGACATTGTGACCATCAGCAGCAGCCAAACTAATTTCAGGAATCCGATCGGTGCCAGAGACCACTTGGCAGAACGTCTTCAGGCATAATTTTGCTTTATAATTTAACCCACAAAAATAATTTTAATAAATAATATTATATAATAAAATATATTTTTATATATAATAAAGATATTTCAATTATATTTAATAAACATTAATAACATTTGTAAACATTAATAACATGAAATAAATTCCTTTAAATTAAAATGCATTTTAATTATTGACCTTTGATAGCAATTATTATTTGATATTTAATGTCTCTCTTTTGTACATTAATGTAGAGACAATTCCCACTAAATCATAATTTTGGGGGGGGTAAGCCAATCATTATGAGGATAAAGGAAACATATGGCTGTAATTTTATTTAAGCTTTTCGACATTTACACTATGATGTATGGCACATGTAAACACTTACATTTTCCAAGAGGCACATCACTACCATAAAGGAAATATACATTATACAAAAATCTTTCAAAACCACTTTTCTCGGCTATACCCTTAATTTGGGGTGAGAGACTTTGGTTTATTCTTTGAGTAAACAATCCTGATTTTTTGTCTGCAAACATTTTTAAAAATGAAAGGCTTTCCAAGGGCGACGTTTTTCATAACCCAGGGTACATACTCATATCAAAGCATTTCAGGCAGCTTATGGAACATATTCTCTATGACATGCTTTATCTCATTATTAGAATGTCTAAATGGCCAACCAAAACTTTTATACTTGAACAATTGAATGGTTTAATTTTTAGCCCCAGGCAAAGGTAGCATCAATTAAATGACAGTATAATATTAAATTATGAATTTGTTGTCTTATTCGCTTCTATCAGCATTACAATCACGTCTTTTATCTATATTACCCAAAGCCTTGCCAGTCTATCTCAACTCTGAGTACCACAGAATTCTAATACACTGCCATCACAGAACCAAAGGGGAAGGGCTCTTATCTGAAGAGGCCCAGCTTGTATTACCATTACGGGCTGTTTTTTCCACTCTGTGAAAAAAGACCAGATTTCTGTCTTTGTTCAAACAAGTCCATCCAAAACTAATAAAGCATCTCTCCTTTGGCCAACGTGTGCCATTTTTCTTAATTTTATATTTGGTTGCCAAGGGAACGGAGGACACACGTTCTAGAGGTTTCAGATGTCTGCTGGATATAAGGTTGAGCCAGTAAACACACATGCGCCCGCAGTCCTTGCGGATATTTATGTCAATAAGACCAGATTTTGCACCTGTACAGAAGCGAGAAACTGGAGATGAAATTAGGTCAAATTGCTCTGAATAGAAGCCCGTGCTTCGCATTGCTGGACAGAGTCTCAGGGCAATATGGAAAAATCGAGAGTGACAGCTGCAATGAGCGAGGCCTATCTCCCGAACTCATGAAAATGAATGAGCAACTGAAATGTGTTTATCTGCAGACTAGGGTACGACTAAAGTGATTCAGGATCATTAAAGCCCAAGTGCTGATAGACAGAAAGTGATTCACACCATCGTCCACTGGGAATCGTATTCGAAGCTCCTCTCGCCCTTGATTGTGCCATTGTAATCACAGAATGAAGGGAAATTCAATCCTGTTCAATTTTGGCTTTTCATTGGGAAATGTCATTAAACGAACGCGTGACCGGGTCCGTTTGAAAATGAGCTGATACGTTTTCGCCCGTTAAATTTGTTTTCATTGTCTTGAGATTCATTTTCTGTGGGTAAAACATCGGCTGGGTCTCATATGCTCACGGCCCTCTTTAATAGAGTTGTATTAGATTATCAGCGTTCTGTTGTTTCTGCCACACACCAAAATTTTAATTACTTTTCCTGCCAAGGTCATATTTCATTTAGACATCTCTAAAATCGGCTAACATATTAATGTGAGAATGTTACTGAATATGACCTAGCCACTAACACAGATCTATAATCAATAATTCTGGTATGGATAGGCTGTTAAAGTTAAATGATACTGACTACGTATCCCAAAGCATTGAGTGCAGTATTCTATGCCTGGTTATTTTATAGCTGCAAATTTATAGCTTTGCTTGATTTAAAGCATCTGATAAATGCATAAATCTAAATACACTATATGCATCTACGGCAGCATTGTTTTCTGAAAAGTATATTGACAAAAACGTATGGTAAAGACTTTTCTTGCATCACAGCTTATTAGAGAAAAAAAACCTTACCCTTTCCCTTAAAAAAAAAAACTATATGTCATATTTTCAGTGCCTGCACAAAATAACATGCAATTTCCACGTTTGGTAGTGCTTTCAGTGTATTCTTCTGTTGTGGAGACAAGCTTCAGAGATACAGGGTTTGGCTGAAGTTCAGCACATGTGCACCGGAGTCGTCTGACTACTTAATGATGGGTAATCTGCACGCTGCTTTGGGAAACAGACATTGCTTCTGTGTGAAATAACATATGAAACACTGTAAGTTGATCTTGAAAGAGTGCTCTGGAAAAACAGACTCCTTCAAACATAGCTGTCAAAAATGCATCTTCTAAATCTATGCACTGTCATGTATTGTTGATTTAAGTAATTGTGTGTATTTAAACCTCTGCATATCTGTGTACTTTATATTAAACGGAAATGTCATTTTATTGTTCTAATAATATTTTGAGGGAGTTTCATGCTCTTGCTTTGTTGCTATGACATCTGCTCTGCAATAACAATTCCATCTGTCTGTTTTCCCTTCATCTTTCAACATGTAATACACAGAAGCCAATATACAGAGACTGACTGGAGCTTGGACAGCTGGAAGACAAATAGGGAAGAAATTAAAGCAAATTGAAGAATTTTTATCTTTCTCAGTGTTAGGTGGACATGGACCGTGACCATATACTGTATGGTTGGAATAATATATAGACAAAGTCAACATTCGAGATATTTATTTTATGCAGTACCATTAATATGCCTTAAATTAAATGTTTTTAGAAAAGGTGATACAGGCTTTCGGAAAAATGCTGTGATTAAGCCCAGATACTTGAACTTTAATTACAGCTTCATCATTTACACTATGACAAGGAAATTAACTGTATGGCTAAAAGCATGAAAAAATATATAAAGTTAACCATTGCTTGGTGTGGATTCAGGGTGTAAACGTAAAGCTAATTATGATTTATTATAATCATGCCATTTTGATAATATAACACTTTACAGTGTCAATAATAATGCCACAAAACATAACAAAAACAAAAAACTACCAACAACCATATCCAACAGCACTTCAATTCAAATCTTCAGGAAGAACATCAGCTGATATGATAATAATTCAAGGCGCACCATCTGTTAGGGCGAACAAAGAGAAATGATACCATCTACTTGGCCAGTGTTGGCTATGTTACCGAAAGAAAGAAACTTCAAGCTTTACAGACTAATTTGTTTTTAACTTTTGTTTCTGTCAGGGCCGTACACGCGTGAGTAGAGATCTGACATGACACACAGCAGCATTATGGATGACCCCAAAACTGTGTGATTTTTATGGATATTACAGAGATATCAATGGCATCTTTAATCATTTATTCTTGTTCCTCTTACAATGCCCCAGTGACACAATAATACATCCAGATTTTTTTTCTCCTAAAGAATAATGTGTGGGAGAGAGCGTGCTTACCATTGTTGTTCTTTTGCTATGGTGGGCTTTATGGCTATTTTAGTATTTGGCAAAGTGATACGGAAGTGTAATACTGCCAACAGAAGTGGAACTACTTCATAGCTGTTCATTATTAGAAAATAATTCAAAAACGTAGACATTTAGCAGTCTTGTGGTAAATTCAAACACTTTTCCATGTGAATTTTCGCCTTTTAAGGCTTCACAAAAGCACTGATCTTCATTTATATATGTATCCTATTTATTTATTCCCTCACAAAGGCATTTTGAAATACGCTCAATAGGAAAATAGTTCTGCCGTTTCACTTAGAGCCGGTAAATTGTATGAATATTCCAATAATAACTTGCTCCATGCTTCCTACTCCTGTGCTCCTTTGAGGTCACCTGGTATTCTCATCAGCAGAAAAGCTAATGCTCCCGTAGAGAAGACACAACATGAACTTCCCACAGTAAACTCTGAAGACAAGACCAGGAGGAAGTATCCCTTCCCTCGGGAGGCCTCTCATGCCAGGATCAAACTGAACTCTCTCTATCTCCTAGAAATGTCCTAAACATTTTCCATATATGCTTTATGGATGAATAGGACCGTCTTGATAGAAATCATTTGACAAGATGAGCTTTACATACTTACTTTATTTTGCTGCTATTGGAATTAATAAATCATGAACATTTATCCTAAGCACATAAAGAACAGGTTTTGAGTAAAAAACAACTAAAAATGACTAACTACTAATACTGATTCTATTATGGTTTTTATAAAAAAAATAGTTTAGAAGATAGTTTATGCATGGGTACTTGACAAATAAACCTTGCCATGTGTCCTATGGTGTGACAGCAATTTAGAAAACAAGCTGTTAATAATATATTATTTCACATCATATTATTTATAATATAAAATAGCATAAAAGAGATTTATCTTCATTGTTAGTTTTTGTAAATTCAAAATTTTGTCGCATCATGGGACCCATTTACAGTTTATTTGTCAAAACCCATATATATTTTTTTTTACTTATTTGCACAATATGCAAAATTATAACCAGAGAAAATAAATGTACAATATATAAATTAAAGGTGCTAGATGATGCCATATAGTAAAGAAGAACCATTTTGTCTTTATGGCTCCACAAAGAACCTTTAACATCTGCAGAACATTTCTTTTACACCTTCAGTTTTCTCTTAAAAATAAAAGAGCTTTAAATGCCATAGAAGAATCCTTTTTGAGTAACTGGTTCCATAAAAACCTTTAACATCAAAGAGCCTTTCGTTTTTTAAGATAATAAAAGGAAGAAAATGGTTCTGAGAACCTATGAGTAAATGGTTATCTGAGCAACCAAAAAAAGTTTTTCTATGGCATCGTTGGGAGGAATCCTTTTTAAACATAATTTTTAAAAGTATATTTAAAGAGATTTAGACTCTGATTCCAATTCTTAGTTATTGAGATTTATAGTAATGGTGCTTGTAGTAACTAGTCCCAGTACACCTATTAAGTTGATTAAGGTAAAAAAGTTACACTAAGAATGAAAACGCAAGAAGAAATGTGAAAAGGTGGGACCCATGACACTGATGAATTATCTGTCCAAAGGGAGAGCTACAGGCTTTTAAACCACCAGGGTCACAATTCCCATTCATACATTTCCTTAAATTTCAGCCCCTAAAAATGTTCAACTAAGTTGAACACACATGAATGATCATTTCTTTGATGCGAGTCAGAAAACGGAACCCTTCAATCCATCTTGACTTGAGCTGGGCTCTCTTTGTATGACTGGTCATCAAGAGTCTGTGGTATGAGATGAATCATGAGGGCTCGGCTCAATAGAGCCACTGTGCGCTTGTGGAAATTGGAGCTCCCGGGAGATCAGCCACTTTACTTTTAACTTCTGATTGCCCTTTAAGACCCTCAGGAGAATGAGGCTAACCTCACGCCTCATAGTCCACAAAGATTTCATTTTTTGACTCTGGCCCCCGGTCAGTCAGTCACCTCAGAGCGCTTGAGCCACTTTACACAAGACTATCAATTATCAAAACACCCTCTACCTCTGAACTTAGGTTGTCTGTCATCTGTCAGCTATCCTAGTTTTAGAAATGCTTAGTCATACTCAGCTATTGTTCTAGATAAGTATAGGGTGAATTCAGGTTGATTGGGACACTTCTTGCCTCATTTGAGCATTAGGTATAAAAGGAGGAGCTTAATTGTGAATAAGTCATGGGTGAAGGGCATTGTTATAAAACGGCTACCACACAATACAAATATTACAGTCGAAAAATATGTGTCAATTCAACTTTCATGAAGTAAAATCACTTAAAGCCTTTCTTCAGCTGGAAAACAATTGTCCCTGATCAACTGTAAACGGCAAAAGGATGTTTAGTTTACATTGCTGAGGGTGCGTAGTGATACACAGAATAGACTTTAAATTATCCTAACACTACATCGACAACCAAAAAGGGAAAGAATTTCAAGCTACATCCACAAATATGAAAAATTAATAATAAACTTTTGCACTTACTCGAGTCTAGATCACAGAGGAACTCAACAATGCTCAGCTGTAGCGCTGTCGCTTCACTGAAATTTGAACGTTGTTTAGTAAACATTTCGTTATCGCTTGCTGGCAAATTACTTCAGTGCTATGAGAGCACAAGTGGCTTAGATTTTTGCAGAAATATGTCATCACCCTGCGTGCATTTAGTCTATTGTTAGGTAAGTTAAGGTAAACTTTATATTTGCTGATGAGTACTTTTCCATAAAAGGAAAAACTTGAATGAACTTGCTTCTTTATTTATGAAAGAAAGAGCTTTATGACTTAACCTGATGATTATATTATGTATAGGATTTCCCTATTTAGAAATGTGCATTCAAAATGGAGAAAATCTTTCTTTTACCATCAGAAGATCCTTCTGTTGAAAGCTCTTTCAAGTCAAAAGTTGAAAGTACAGTATGTTTATCCCATGAGGTGTGATTTTGTTTAAGAACAAACAGATAACAAAAAGCTGGGCTTTAACTCTCCATGCTTTCAGCACAGAGAGTAAAATGCAGTACTGCCTGCAGCCAGACATAAAACTCCAAAGTAAACATCTTAACTTAATTTTTTACTCAGCATGTATTCTTTTAACATAATTTTAAATAAAGATGATTATGCTTAGAGCAACATCTGCTGCAGATAAATGTTTGCAGCTTCTTCTATCAGCACACTTGGGAGAAATTTTTGATCAATGGGAGACGTTACGACTCTCTTGCACTCCTTTGGCTCTTGTTTCAGACGATGGAACGGAAGTGACTTTACCTGCCTAAATCCTAAAACAGTTTAAAGGTCAAAGGATACGCAAACCAGATGGTGTTTCTCAACCTTCCCAGGTTATATCACTTTCAATAATAAGGTACAACAAGTAAAGTATTTACGTCTTCTCTAAATTGCAATAATTGTGAGGTTTGATCATTTTGAGTAAACTCTAACCCAGACATATGGTGTCTTGGCTAAAATAAAGAAAGCACGTTCACATTAATTCAGTGAAGCCCAGCGGCCCCCAATCGGACACTTAAAGTGAAAATAACCCACGTGCGCATACACAGCTGGATCTCTCTGAAGCTTTCCCACTCCGGGCGTCACTCCTGCATGAGCGTGCCACAGAGGCAGTAAGAGAAGGTCGGATTGGGGCATTTCTGCACAATTACGTATTGAACTAGCCGTGGGGAATGACCCAGTTTCATTGTAATTGCAAGGAATGCTTTGCGTGTCCGCGGCTGACATCGCTTCCCTGTCAGCATCCCTAACTGCTCAACGAAGATACTGCATAATTGTTTATTCTGAGTTGGAGGATCTTTGTTAAAGAACGGTTGAAATACGAGACAAAGAATCAATCAGAGTGAAGTACAGGTCACGTGTCTACGAAGATCATGATTAAAGTCTTCCTCTGGTATCATGAAGGTGCCCAGATACACAAAGAAACACAAGTATACTGTAGGATCAAAGACACTGATTGAGCGAAAACTGATTTCAATGATATCAAATGTTGAGGGGACGGTGGTCTCCCAACACAAGACCATATTCAAGATCTCCCCCTACTGTTATTTATACTGGACAACAACACTATACTTCTATACTATCACTTTAAGGTTGAGAAAAAATGCTAAAAATGACACTAGAAGGAAATGCAAATGCATAATTTGTCTTGTTGAGGCAAATTAATACAGGATTATTATGACTCCCTTACATAGTCAGAATCCTATTAGACACGGGTCAATACACTGATAATTAGAGTCTTCTAATATTGTCTCATATTCGGCTGATGGGATTAGCATCTGTCAGTGTCATTGTTCCGCATGTCTTACCGCCCCCTGCTGTATCTGCCATGGCATTAATCATTAAGCTTTTACAGTATTACTGTAATGTAGGACCGACACTTCTTTGATAGTGTAACTTCATTGCTGTTTTGCATACATTTGTCATTATACACAATATTTTAAGATTACGAAAACCAGTCTGTGCGTATGTAGTCACGATGCCAACAGATCCTGAGGGAAGACATTACAGGTCACTGAACCTAAAAGCTAGATGGAACATTGTGTTAGCGAGCTAAGTATCCAAATACTGTTACGTAACTGGTCACGATGAGAAATTATGAGAAAGTTTTCAGTAAGAAGCATGTAACACTCTGACCACAAGTTTTCACTATATTTTCTATATTGATTCCGGATCACACATGTACCTCTAAGGTTGACCAAACAGAGGTTGTAATCAAATATGCCTAACAAAAATAAAAACTACATTTCTTTCTGAACAAGGTATTTATTATAATTTGTAGAAACATAAAGTAATATATTATAAATAATAACATCATCGCTCTCCTTCCGAAGCCTCAGATGTCCAAATTCACTGTTTCTCAGGAAATGGAATAAACACTGCACTTTTTAACAGTCGGCAAGCACTTCTTAATACATTTTATTGGTTAAGTATTAGCAAAAACCCAGTGACAAACATAAGGGGTGACAAATAAGAATGATCATATATGAACAAAAAAATCATATATTTATATATATATATCAGATAGGATTTTTCAGAAGGACAACAGCAATAAATTATTATTCATGCAACATTTAATATCTAAATATAATGTATATAATATATAAAGCATTTAAAAATTATAATTTATTATATATATATTGAAAATGCCACTGCTTAACTATAGCTTCATCGTATAATAGTTATTTCTATAGGCTTAGCTATTATAAGCTTAGCTTTACTATTGATAAATGTAAAATTGTAATGATATAAGCAGTTTTCCAACGTCTTCCTTACTCACTTAGTTTTTTTTTTGGTCTTCTGTTTCTCATTACTCATGGTCTATTCATTCATTTCCTCAAAGGCAAGTTCCAAAGTAAACAGAAAATAGCAATATGTCGGACGCCACCCCTGAAATATTGACTCATCAAAATAGCAACAAGCACGCATGACCATCCAAATTAAAACCACTGGACGCTTAAGGAACCAAATCGGGTCTTAATACAGTGGCGCAATGACAATAGCGCTCTGTTCCAGGCAGCTGGGCTCCCCCTCAGCAGTCTTTGTTTGAGGTCAGGGCTTCCCCAGTGACATCACCAGTCAGCTGATTTTAAGCACCCGTTTTTCATTATTTATAGACACAAAGACTTCCTCACACAGGCTCTCTATTCACATTTGGCGGATAGGCCCGAGACAGACTTCAGCTCAGGTCACAAAAGGTACAATGGAACAGAAAGTCTGTTTCCGAAATTTGAATTAGAAAAAATCTGAATTGGAAACGGAGCGTAAACCGAAGAAACCTTCAATTTAATTCATGAGCATTATTTAAACTGAAGCAGGAAATTTTCCTGATCACTAATAATAAACTTAAAGGCAATGTAGTCCAGCCAGCATGCAGATCTAATATTACCATTAATGGGCAATGGTAGGGACTTTGGAACTATAGAAAGGGTAACGATAATGTGACCCAGCTGGAGTGTTCCCGCTCCACATGTGAAAGCTCTTAAATGCCCAGACCTGGAGCCATGGACTGCTTTCAAAAAGAAAGAGACACAAAGAGAAGAGAGTGAAAGTGAAAGAAAGATAGATATAGAAGCAAAAGAGTAGATGTTGTATAAAAGTGATTCGTTTGGTAGTGAAAAAGAAGTGTGAAAGTTAATCAATAATGTTGGTGTGGATTGACTCTCACACCAAAGACTCACAGCAGACTGAATATAATGATGCCTCGGGTGAATGCTCTGTACTGAACAAAATCTTTTCTTCTGAGTGAGACCAAAGAATTTCATTTTGTCCTCAAAGAAACTGACAGAGAATTTGTGCTACATTTCAATATAAATGTAACATTTTCCAATCCTGACTATATTTAGAACAAGCTTAACTGTTACTTTCCTAGCATATAAATGTAGAGTTTATGATTGTGTGTTTAAACACTTTCCTTTATGCCAGCTTTAAAGCCAGAGACAATTAAAAGCTATTCATTTGTTTATTTTTTCCTGAAATTCTAAATTGATTGAAACTTTCCAGCCTGACAAATGGAGTGTTTGAAAATTATGCTAATGAAAATCATCATTATTCTTGTACTTCCTTTTATTGTAAATTTATTATAAAATTATTCACTTAATATTTAATTCTCTCACATTTTCTTGAAGGGATAGTTCATCCAAAAATGAAATGAATCCAATATGAAATTTAGTGGCATCTAGTGGTGAGGTTGCGAATTGCAACCAACGGCTCAGTCCGCCCCTCCCTTTCTAAGCACTACGGTGGCTGACACAGAACAAAGATGTCATCATATTTTCACATCTTTCCCAACTCAGATGTCGTATTTACAGAACACACTCTGCAAGCAGTTTGTCCTTTTCAGACTACTGAAGAAACAACATGTACAGGGGTTAAATCAAAAAACAATACTGAGCTTGAATTTCTTTTCGCGGGGTTGTGAGAGTAGACTCATAGGCAGGGTTATATGTCAAACAAAAAAGAACATTATTTGAACATTATTTCCCTTGAAACTAACTAGTAACATGCCGTTTTTGAGCGTCTCAGACAGTCGTTTCTTAAACTTTGATGGTATGGCATGTGTGTATGGACCACAGAATGACTCGAAAGAACTGGAGGCATAATTATAACGCATAAAACCATAGTTTTATGCAATTATGGTATGTAAAAACATAGCTTAACATACCATATTCAACCAAATTCATAATAATTGTAGTGACTGGATCATTGAGAGGAAAACCATAAACCCCCTCACTCCCCTTTTGTCCTTGTTTTTTTTATTATTCATCAAAAGACCTTAGCAAAACCTGGCTCCAAAGGTCAGGTTTTAGGTTTTAAACTCTCACCGAGAGTGTGATAACCCTTTTGCTTCTCTGTAGGATATTTACGACTCATATGCTTCAAAGCATTGGTGATAAGTCTCTGTCTCATCTCTAACTTAACATCTGAGGCTAACCAGAGAAACTTTTCTGACAAATAGGAACTTATGTGATTTAAACTATCCTTTTCTGATAATGTATCTAAAAGTCTAGGTTGTGTGTTGGCACTCGTGCCATTTTAAATAGTCTGTAACTGTTGAATGTACAAGTTTTGATTTAGGGTTCATTTGATGCATTCATACGTTAGGATGATTCACAGTTCAATGCATTACATGTTTCATATTTTACTACTCCTCTTTGAATTCCCTATATGATGAGCTATGTTATAAAAACATAGCATGCATCATACTATGTCCATAACTAAGCTAGTAACTAAAAGGGATTAAATGTAAACTGACCACACTGTCAGAGCTATGCAAATGAGGTGCCATGAGAAACAAATGAACGTTATCTGGCCCCGTTATCACTTTCATGGCATTGGCCTGCAGACCACCTGGGAGCAGGGCAGGTATGCATTTAAAAACACCACCACTGAATCCGCTTCGCATACCCTTTTGGAATTAGGAATTGGGAGGGAAAAGAGGATGCTGAGGACAATCCAACGGACACCACGGCTTGGGGCTTCCATCTGAGGTGTCCGATTAGGCCATGGAGCTTCGAACTCAGAACCTAAACTCAGCGTTTCAACAGGACTGCATTCTGAAACCATTCAAGAATTCCATCCACGCGCATACGGAAATTGGTCCAACACCAAGATTGCAAGTATCCGTTTCTAACTATAGAGTAGCTGTGTTAAGAGCGTACCTCTTTGTTAAAGATGGACTTATTGGTTTTCAGACATGTTATACCTGCCTCGCGGCCATCACCTCTCTCTCTCTCTCTCTCTCACTCTCTCTCTATCTGCGCTTCCTAGCTCATTTGTGTTTCATGTATTTGTTTGTGTCTATTCGATCGTCATTTATGTTTACCATGTAGAGTGGAGTTTATTAAAAAACCATAAAGGCTTTTTTGAAGGGTTCCCTGTGTTCACGCTCACAAACGGGTCACTTAAACTTAGTTTCGATCTATGCTACCTCTGCTCTTTATTCTGTTTGTTAAAGTCACGTTACTTATGGTCATGAGATAACGTTAGTGTATAAAATCAATGATGCACTTGCTGGACGAATACATAGAGGATTTTTATCACTATACTGCTAATCAGAATTTGTTAGATATGTATGTGTAATGACGATTATTATACATATTTTCCTTTGAGCTAAACTAATTCCTTGACTGAAACTGACATTTTAAATTACTCATTTCATGTATGTGATCTTGATAGATCTGGTGGAGAATCTTATTTGGTGAGTTAAACTCATCCTTATTTTAACATGCAGCTAAAATCGCTACATAATATAAATCCTACATTTAAAAAACCGAGGGTGGGATTTTTAGAGCAAATAAATTGACCAGATCTATGATTAATTTTGTACTCTACTAAACGATTTGGTGCACTAGTAGTAATCATAAGTTTCATAGGTATTAATGGTCATGATATGGCACAAGTCACATCCACAACACACAGTAATGAGATCACAGTTGGTCAAAGCAGGTTAGCATAAATGAGATCTCAAAAAAGGGGCCGATTTATTTTCCCTTTTTTGAACCCTACTGGCAAATTTTGCACTATAAACTGTGAAACGAAAACATTATTAAAGCTACAAATGTTACAGAGTTTGAGTCATATCATCCACATAGAATAGCAGGAGGTGTGACACGCAGAAGTGGAAGCGGAGGTCTGATTAGATGATTTGCCGAAACAACACAAAGGGTCTCTGCAGGTTCATGAGAGTTAGATAAACTTATTCCATAAAGAGATCTGATAACAGCATTTCCTTGCTCGACAGATCACAAAGGTCACAATGCAACCAATCTGCTCTGGCTTCAATAAAAGAGAAAAAAATACTGTACAAAAAGTTAGTTCATTTCAATTAGCAGAACTATGAGTGTATCATTCCAGCTCAACAAATCTCCAGCTGAATGTGGTTCAGAAATCTACGGTGGAACATGTGAAGAAAATGTGTTTAAATGAGTTGGACGAAAAAGCTCTCTATACAGTTCTGGATTCCAGTAGTCATTTGGGGATCGAAACTCACTGTTTATCTTTCCCCTTGGGGTCAATTTCACCTAAAACGGGGGCAAAAGCTTCCACAGGTCAATGCACATGGCACCAATTAAGAGTTCAACAACATGTCTACTGCTATTAGTTTGTGGGCTGTGAATAAGAAAACCAGGCACAACAGAGTGTTAAAGGACCAAGGGCGTGATTAACATTACCTCCACTTTTTATTTTAACCTTTCACCTCAGAGGAAAAGTAGTGCAAATTAATTGTCAACATACAGTATATACGGTCCTTCAGTGCAAAAGTCATTGCATAGAAACAGTTCACCTTTGTTTTCCCTCTGAGGTCCTGACCTCCTATGGTTTTGCCAGAAGGTCTCCAGACATCTCACACATTATGTAAACCCTTGATACCTTTCGTATGTTTACACAAGGCAATGTACCATCGCTACTGGGTTTTACCTAGACCTGAAGCCATCCATCAAAATCTTTCCAGACATTCTCAGTTTCACTGACCATTATATCATTATGCACTTGTTACACTCACGCAGTAAAGTTGTATTAAGCTTTTTATATCAATTTTCGCACGTTTAGGGTGGTACATTGCTTCACAAAAAAGTCCCATAAGGCTTAAACATCGAGAGAAATTGACTCAAGCTCTCCTCTAAAAGAACCATTTCTCTGCACAGCAACTGAAACAAAATTTACAGCTCGAGCGCTCACAGCTTTGCTCCTGTGAAATCCCACATCTATTACAACATACAGCAGAAAAGCAAAATGATTCACTGTGTTGTAGATTCCTGTCCAGTCCTCTCCTCAACATCTCTCTTTCTCTCTCTCATCACAACCACAAAGGGACCACTTATACTGTCCGCTCCTTTTCTCAACATCCTTCTGTTATATAATTCAGTGCTACTGTTTCGACACCTCACAGAAGTTCTCAAGCAGAAGTTTAGTTTTCTAATAACCGTCATTATCATAGCTCAAACACACCACACCATAGAAACTGTAAACAGGCTCCAGGTGCTCCTATAGGTGCATGACCCTGTGAAACTATTTTATTGATATGATCAAAGTGGAGCGGTTTTTAAAGGTGTAATGCCTGCTGTTTTGCAGATGTATTCTTCAAAACTGAAAAGCTGTATTTTATACCGGACAGTATCTAGGGGGTTATGTTAAATGAGAGGCTTCTTTAGAGGCCAAACCTGGTTTTCCTTGCTTTTTGAAGATTTGTGGTATTCACACAATTTGCCTTGTTATTTCATGTCCCAGATCCATCCGTTTCCCTCCTGAGAGCTGACGAAAAAAAGAGGACCGACCCAGTGAGTTCCACTCTGTATTTATGGTCGGGAACACATATCTTCCTTTTTTGTAAAACTGCATCTTTTTTCAACATCTAAATGACCTAGTTTTAATCTGTGTGTGCTTTATTTTTCATGTTACATGCAGTTTCCATAGTACATAGATGTTGGGGCTGTGGCACAGTGGGTGGTGCATGAGCAAACGGAAACTAAGGTTGAAGTTCTGCCTGCGCCGTTTCCCGGTCAGGCTCTACCTCCCCTTTCCTGTCTACTCTTCTCTGTCCTGGACTGGAATGGCAAACACCATTTTTTTTAATTCCTCAGAAGCTGAGGTACATGTGGAAACCAGCCACAGAGGAAACCATGTTGCTGGGTGATTTAACAAATAGAACATGCTGCTACATCACAGTCAACATGGACACGATATGCTAAAGTGTTAACATCTGCGAGACTGTCTGCTCCAAGCAGAACACACTGCAGACATGCAATAAACCTCTGCCTAATACACTTCCTAATGAGAGCCATATTGAGTTCCAGCATTTTGAATGATTTTTCCCCTCTCTCACCGGGGTTTTGCAGATGTGGAGGGAAACTCTTAATTTAGCACCACGCCATCTCCACGTCAGCAACGCTCGATCAGCGAGAACACAAGCCTCCGTACCAAAACAGTAGCCGTTGACAAGAAAAACACAGGTCTTTGGAGAGGCCCTCCTGTCTTAGTAGAAGTGCTGCTGAATGGAAAATAAAGCCTGTGATGCGGAGGGATGAGAGGCATGGCCTCCTCTACATCTAAACATAAAGAATGGACTCATTGTGGAGTGTAAGGCCATTAAGAAGAACTTCGAGTGAGTTGATAGCTGTTACTAAGGTATTAAGTGAAGACTCAAAGAGAACACACTTTGCCAGCATGAAAGTCTTTTTTATAACATTTGTCATTTGTATGAATTAATGTGGAAGTCAAAAAAGGAAAGAAAAACACTGTTTTAGAAGCTTATGACAAAATAATTCAAGATTTTTTGTTTTTACATGATTTTAAAGCAATTTGCCCTGAATACAACTGATGGGAAGGTTTTACAACACCAAAAAAATATCAATTATATGTTATGTCCTTGTCCCTGATGAAACTGGTCTAATCTGAGTCTTCAACAAAATTGATCCAAGGTTTTACAAAGAATGATTCATTTTGAACATTTCAGGTTCACTTCAAAACCATTCTATAGGCCAAGACTTTCCAGTTGGGTTCAAACTTTTACAAAAAAGTCAGAACAGCTCTGGCTCTGTGTTTTGCCACGAGGTGTGTATTAAATGGTAGTTAACAGTTTTAGTGTTAAAAGTCACTGTCTTCTGTAAACTGCTTTGTTAAGCATGTGGGAAGAAAGAAAAGGAACACACATTTAGTTTCAGGTACAACACTCTTAAATAGGGTGTGTTAATTATTAACACATTGTTTGTGTTATGCTATTTAACACTTTATTGCCCAGTTTTATAGACAAGGCTTAAAGGAACAGTTCACACAAAAATGAAAATTCTGACATAATTTAATCACCCCTTTTCCAGATCTGTATACATTTCTTTATTCTTATGAACACAGAGAAAGATATTTGGAAGAATGCTTGTAACCAAGCAGTTCTTGGCCACCACTGATGACCATAGTAGGAAACCGTTCTTTGAACATTTCTTTGCACAAAAGAAGATAGCAAACCGTCCTACAGTAGTCACTAGTAGGCAGATTGTGTTGTTTTTAAATGTTTTAACTAAACCACACTTCACACCTGACCACCAATCAGTTCACACTATACACAAACTATATTGCTTCATGTTTCACAGGAATGAAATTGCTGCAAACTATTTTTACTACTAATACCCTAAAATTTCAAGAATATTGGAATATGGCATATATTGTAATATTTTTCAGTATAGGTTACTGAACACAGACAAATATGAATATAAATGACATGACTACAGAACACACAATTTCCATCTAAGGTACTACAAAAGCAGGTCACAGACATATTAAAGCAGTGATCAAAGGCTCGGAAAACCCAGTCTTTCTCAGCATGGACCTTTCTGCACAGAGTCTGTTCTCTCAGCAGGTAGATCCATTCTGTCCAGTCATTCTCTCCAACACGCCACTCAGTTTTTCCCCACTGAGCCATAAACCAGCCATGCTTACCATCAGACCTCTCCTTCTGTGACGCAAGAGGTCTTTAAACCCACGTAAAGCAGACAGTGAAGTCATCCAAGATAAACTATAGAGCCGACTGCAGTGTTTTTGAAGACTTTTGGTAGGGTGATATCACCTAACTTAGTAACAAAACGATAAACATTTTAAAAAAGTTAAAACCTGTGACCACTAATGTATTCAAAAAAAAAAAAGACAGATAAAATAAAATGAGGTTTTCTGCACAATATATCCCAGGTCAAAAACAAGCACTGTAATATAAGCATTTTGTCTATGCATACAAATCATTTTGCATAGGAATTAAGTACAATCTGGTATGTTTATACACGGGGTAGTTCAAACCAATTTTTTAATCTGTCATCATATTTCCACCCTCACATGCTTAAAAAACCTGTATGATTATTTTTCCTTTTTGGAACACAAAAAAAACTAGACCTTTAAATGATGTAAACACTTCATTTTAGTTCCCGCCACCATTATGATAGTTGCTTTTTAAGGATGTGCTGGTTGATTTGTAATCTGTGCCTGGAAGCATAAATCAGAGTATTTGGATTTGGGGAGGATGTCTAACTCTTTTTCTTGAATCAGTAAGAATTCTTTACAGATTCCTAAATGGTAACTTCAGCCCTAGAATGGAAGATGTCTTCAGGGATGGTGAGATGATGGGAAAACGGTGTGTTACGGGGAAATACTAACTGTATGAACTCAGTAATAGTACTCAGTAGTAAAACAGATGATGATTAAGATGAGTAATGTAAATAACACAAAAGGCATGGATGCTATACGCTGTCAGTCTTTCACATTGCTGTTGGGTGACTTTGTTACTCTTGAGGTTTGATTTTGTTGCAATTCAACAGACACTGAACTGAACAGACCACAATACATCTAGAAAAAAAGCTATTAGCATACTACTACAGATGCCACAGTTAATGCTAGTTAAGGGCTCGTATTGAAAGTTTGTGCACATTGATTCTATGTTAAAAGAGCAAATTCATATAGTTGTCACACCACAGTTATTTAATGTTTTGTTTAATTTATATAAAAACCGAGGTGTGCTATGATTGGCTAGTGCATAGTGATTGGTCGAATACTGCACCGAAATGTAAGCCTCTTACCATATCTGGAACATCGGGTTCAAAAGCAATTGTACTGACAGGTACGCCCACCTTGCTTGCGTTTAGATTTGGGCGGTCTTAGTCGTGTTACGAATTGACGTAGATTCGCCGGGGTGTGGTTACACGAGGCTTTTCAGGCAAGTCTGGGTGAGCATTCGCTTCTAGATTAAATACAAGAAACAAAACGTATTTCCGGCGAATCACCCCTTTTAAATAAGTATCCATGGGACTTAATGATGAGGCAATAGAAACACTAGTAGAATGGGATTATTTGAATTCACACATATGCATAGATGAGCAACACATAAATACATTTACTGTGTTTTGATACAATATGTTCCAATAATTATATCTAGTAAACAAAGACACTAAATTTTTTACAAAGAAACAAACAAAAGAAAACAACAAAGAAACAAACAAAGTTATCAGAACAAAGTAATTTCTACAAGTTAGAGACCTGTATGCGGGCGAGCACCTTCATGTACCCATCGGGTGAACCGCTAACATTTGATGTAACGGGTGGAAAATTTCTTCATGTGTCATTTGCGGTTCGAGTGCGGGTTGGGAAATTTCGACTCATCTCAGCTGATACGAAGCTGCTTTAACACAGTTCTGTGCTCATTTATGTTCAAGCTCTGTCCGAAGAGCTGGTTTCCAATTGCAGCGTGATTTCCAGCATTGGGCATTGTAGCCAATCGCATGCAACTAATGGACGGCTATGAGGACTCGATACTCTTATAACAATTTAAATAAACGTTTTAGCTCATCATGCATGCTCCTGGTCCCTTTTCTGCTTTATTTAGCCTTGATGGCAGCTTAGCCTTTAGCGCAGGAGTCTTCAACCACTTTTCTTTGAGGGCCAGATTCCAAAAGTATAAATAGGATGCGGGCCAATTTTTAACCATATCCGTATTTCTTCTATTATTTTGTAATTCTGTTATTTATTGCATTTTGTTACTTTTATGCTGTTTTTATGTTGCTACTACTAATAGGTCATATATAAAAACATGCACAGAAACATTGCATCCAGCATTTTTGCCTTTTCTTGAAATTTAATTCAAAGGGATATTATATTCTATATTAATTAATGTGTTAGTTTACCCAAAAATGTAATTGATGTTAATTTACTCCCAGTACATCCCAGATGTGGGTGGCATTGTTTTTTCAAGAACACAACACAAAAGTTTTTTCCAACAAAAAATGGAATCCCTGCCCCTTGTGATGTTAAAATGGCATCTTATAAAGCGAATCACTTGATCTTTGCAAGAAACTGACACTATTATCACATCTTCGGGTGAACTCTAATCGCATTAATGTGCACCACACACTTAGCAGGGAAGATCTTTTGTAGTGAGAGTTCTGAAGGGGGGGGGTGGAGTGCAGTTTAATACATAATACATAATGAATCCAGTAATAAAAACAACACAGTTTTTCCCTTATCTGAGACAACACTTCACGTGGCGTACCCTTCCTGCAGTTTCTTTCAAGGGCACAATATGTGTTTTGGAACGCGACCTATCACGTGCGCAAACCGATTGCCTGAGGCTGTGGATTGCCGGTTACAACATTAAGTCCTTGGACAGTCAGAATATCGTTATGAGCCGCGGGAATTACTCTTTATTGAATGTAGCAGCGTTTTGGACTTTCAAAGCTGTGTTGTCTCAGGGCGTACATTTCTTAAAGCGCACCGTTCTTAAAGTCTCTCCACATATTTGAAATGTTAAGGCGGAACGTGTCAAGATGGTTGGTGGGCCGCATTTGGCCCCCGGGCCACCAGTTGACTAGCCCTGCTTTAGCGGCTTTGGTATAATTTGAGCTGACAAAAAAAGGTGAGAGAAACTTTAATATCACATTAACATTTTTTTGTTGTTGCATAAATTAAACACATTTCAAATATCACGAATCAAATATAGAATAGCTACAATTAGCTAACATATTTTCGTGGAGACTTGGTTGTCTCTCCCAAAAGTCTGCCATACTGAGTTACATGTTAAAATATGCTTTAACCAGGAATCCCTAATATTATGTTGCTTGTTGAGAAAACAAAATGTTGTCTACATCATGTAGATGTAATGCGGGTGTGGTTCGGGTCGTGGCATTTTTGTCATACGGGTTGGGTCGGGTAAGGTATAAAATTAGTGCTGCTGCCTGCTGTCAGGTCAGGACTTCTTTTAATGTGGGTGCAGGTTCATCAAAAAGGACCAGTGCAGGACTCCGATACAGGTATGAAACTGCCTACATGATGACAGAATTTTAATTTTAGTGTGAACTAACTTTAAATCATCTACAATAAAAAAAGGTATGATATATTCATATTGTGTCTGTCACCTAGTTTCACTGGCAAATAATAGCAATGAAGAAGCCTCCGGTGTTGGACAGTTTGGTCGTTTAAGACCATCATCTTCTATCTACTGAATACAGACAAAGAAGATACTCTGATAGAGAGTAAAGCCCTTGTTAATCCTTAGATTAGAGTCTGTTTGCTGTGATACTGAGCCCTCAGATTTACCCAGGGGAAAAGTCAGGGGCAAAAAGCCAGCTTCACTAAACATCGACTATAACTGGAAGGTCTCGGCTGAAGGGCCTTATATGACTGCCGTCTAAAAATAACTTTGTGCCATCTAACACGCCCTTTTTTGATCTACAGATGAAATAATCATATAGTTTTGGAATGACAAGAGTTCAATAGAATTTGTTATTTTCGAGTAAACTAAACATATAACTCATTTTAAATGGTTTATAATATTACACAGGAATTTTGTTTCGGAAAACATTTGAGGGTTTAAACACGGCTTTGTGCATTGACATATTACCTACAGGAAAGCCCTTTCAAACCAGTCTTCCATATTTTACTTTCAAAATGTTAGATGTTGGATAATACATAGTTTTCTTCTCTATAAACCTAAATAGATTATGAGACTATAACAGCTTTGACAGAGTGGAAGAGAACAGCCCAGTCCAAAAACCCCATATTTCCCAATATTTAAGTCACATCTGAAATCATAGGGCCTCATGAAATCTCTGACAGAACAGCAGCCAATGTTTGGAAACAGAGTAAAAGAACTAGTTTATTCTTCACCCCCCCCCAATGTTTGATAGGGTTCTGTTTTCTGTTATTGAAAAACAAAAAGATTTTCCAGAAATTCATTTTAAGTGAAATACTTTTCAACCAGATAATATAAACCACATTCAGCTGTGCGTGATGTAGGATAAGCACCGCTGGCTGAAAGTGCCATTGCTCAGACATCAGCCATTTCACCTCCTCAATTCTTGGTCCAAGAGGGAAACCCTGACCAAAAGAGACTGAACTCAAGAAAAGCCATTGGTGTGTAACACCATTGGAGTCAGGGAACCTTTTAAAATATATTTCTCACATACGTTCAGTTTTATATTAACGTGGACAAAAAGAAAATCACATTTGTTGACATGGAATATTTTTATGCTACACATGTTCCTAAACTTACCCAACAGATGCACCTTTGATGGTGCATCAGGGCCCCCCTGTGGTTGTTTGCAATAACACAACACATACAGCACACAACAGACTGGAGAAATTAGAGAACAGAAAATACTTTATTAAAGGGTTAAACCAAACACAGGATTTATCACACAAAGGTTCCTACTTTGGCACATCGACTACCACAATTCACGGAAGAAACCAACAGTGCCATCACAGTTACATCTCTAGCTCTGTAGAACAGAATGGGGAAGATCAGTGGCACTTGCGCACCATGAGAAAGGCATACAAAGTTACGTAGAAATATCTTTGATTATTAAAGCAAACTTTATGAAATGCGACCTCGGAAATAAAAAGCATACAAATATCTGTTAGCTGAATAGGAAAAAAATCAGTCCTGTATTCCTTTAATTATGAGCTGAAATCTCAACTGTATGCAAAAACGTTAAAAAAAAGATCACGTTTATAGTGTAGCGTATGCTTATTCAAAGATAATACTCAAGTCATATAACTTATTACTTCTTACAAATAAATGGGGCTCTACCCCAATTCCTATTCACCTCCTAAGCTTATGAATATGAGCCCAAACAATTCAATCCGTGGATTTCACAGGAAGGACACTTGTATAATTGCACGAGCAAAAATTTATGCACTACTACAATGAAAAAAGTGATGCCTACTCGACATGTCAAAACCAAAGGTGTGTTTTCAAAATGGATCGAAAAGAATCCTTTTAATATGACTTACAATACAACACGCTTGCCACATGCCTTGTCAGCTAAAGCTATGTGTAGAGACCATTTGTTTAGAAGCAGTTATGCTACAGAGGCACATCAAAGAAGAACTATTCACAAATACTCTGAAATCTCATTAGGGCAAAAAGCAAGCTGGGAAATCTACTACGGTGAGACTTATTCATGTAGACAGATTCTTGAGAGAAGAGTCTGCCAAACTGGAGGAGAACATACCAAAGCCCGGAATGAGCCCAAACACATTTTGAAACCATCCCAACAGGAAATATTACATGTATTGTTAATATAAATCTATAATATATTTATATATTTATGAGTCATATTTGTTATATCCACAGCAACACCAGTCATACAACCGTGTACACTGCATAGTTTATCTATTTATACTTAAATGATATACCACACTCACATTTATAATCGCCATATTCTGCATCTCAATCAACAGATAAAAAGAAAAAGCAATACAAATAAAACGTAGGTCTACGAAAGTAAACCAATAATTTACAATATGTGTTTATCTTCTCTATCGAAACGTCTCATGCACAGAGAGGTTTTGATATCTGTGGGAACTGGTTTGAAAATAGGCTGGGTCGAGGTGCTTTGTTAGCATGAAGGCATCTTTAATGAGCATCTCAAACTCCATTTACGAAAAGAATCGGACCGAAAAGCTCACATGGAAGACGTACTGAATACTAAAAAAGCCCTTATGTAGAAGTTATGCATTGTACATTTCTAGCAACGTCTTCTCCGGTCACAAATAACAGAATCTTCTCATTTAATGATCTCATGGGAGCAAAGATGCATTTATCTGTCTATTAAGGACTGAGGCTACCTCGAAACGATGATCACATTCCTCATTTTCTAGAACATTAAACCTATGAACTTTCTGAGATAAGGACGACAGGAATCACTAACTACGTTTTTTAAACACCTGCTTGGTTCTTACAGATCGGCGCAATCCAAAGCAGGTCATATAGTTTTAATGGCATCCGTTTGGCCAAAGCAGCACAATATCAACAGAACACCCAAAAGACAAGAAAACATAGAAATGCCATTGAACATGAGCCTTTCCACATCACGATAAAACACACAAAAGTATCTGTCCTACTCGCACTATCTTAAGACTTACGGCTTGGAGTTCCTGTATAAGCATATATAACCATAATATAATCGGCCGGTGAGGCTTTATAAAAGAAAACTGATGGTTTTAACGCAAGCGCGGTTGTTTTCTTTAACAGCGATTTACAATGAAACTGCCTTTGCTTATCAGGCCCAGGGTTTAAACCTGGTCTGTTGCTAACTTGAATGTATCTTCCACAGATCCAACATGCAAACTAATACATCAAAGAACACCAAAAATGGAAACAAATGTCACACCTTCACACGCACAACTCCTCACTCACAAGACCTAAATTCCATGCTTTGGACTTCAGGGAATTCAAGCAATGTCCACCACTAGAGAGAACCAATGAAAACAAGACTTTTGAGGAACACAATGCTAAAGGGGAAAGTCAGAAAACCATCGATGCGTACCGTATGCTTGGAGTAGCGATTGAGAATCTGAAGCGAGTTGCGGCCGCGAAATGTACGAATCGACGACATACGTCAGTGCGATTGCACGTCTGGCTATGCACGACACATTGTTTTACGAGTAGCTGCGATCACTAAGAAAGGAAGTAGTACACAAATGGTGACTGCAACACAAGCCAAGCACTTGGAAATGAAATGGCGTCTATCTCGTGAAGAAAGTCTTGTCAATCTCTATAAAAGGCAAGGTACCGTATTTACGGCACAGGCAAGTAGTTACGTTACAATCACAGCTGACAGCTATCATGTCGCTCTAAAAGAGTGAGCATTCCCAAAGGGAAACTATATTACAGTAGAACTGCACACGACTCTGGGAACAATTATAGTACATAATGCAGAACGGTGTCAATCCCAGCGAAGTGTCGCACTGGTTCCCGGGGTCTCTTCCGGGCTCACAACAAGCACGTCAAAGAGCTCGGACCGAAGGACCAGGCCTCGGGAAAAGATTACTGCACGGGAACCACTACAGGCTGGAGAAATGAGAATGGCGGAGTAGCAGCGACATGTTACAGGCCTGTGAGGTCAACAATGGCCTTGATGAAGATGGTGTCATCTCGGATGTAG